>NW_006202222.1:560133-570477 GCF_000334495.1 Tupaia belangeri chinensis
AAAAAAAAAACCCGTTAATGGAGACAGACCCAAAAGTGAGCCAGAGTTTGAAAGTATACTATGTGGATTTTAAAATAATCAATATTAAAACCTTCAAGAAAAATGGATGTCAGATGTAGAATTTCACAGGAGAGCTGATTTCTGAGCTTTTAGAACTCTAAGCCTATCGAACATAAATTTAGAACATGTATCAAGAGAAAAGGCAATGCTGATTGTCAGCTTATTCTCTATGGATTTTGAAGGACCTTGTTATACTCTAACCCAATATTAAACAATATTAATCCAATATATATTGCAAGTAGTCCTATATTAAATTTTTAATATTTGATTTGCCAATCTTGTAAGGCTGGGAACTATCAGAGCTACTGCTTTCTACTAGATCTTTAGGTTGATAACAATGACTTGTTGAAAAATATTTAGAGGAAAAAGGGGCAGAAAGTATCTTGGTGACCTTGATTAGTTTCCATTCTCTCAGGAATGTAGATTTCTCAAGCTTGGAATGTTCATGCTTTTTTTTTTTTTTTTTGATGCGTTCAGTCTTTTATTCACTTTATTACATTCTGCAATCATTCTTAGTAAAATAGTTGGTCTTTCACAACTGCTCCATCAAACTGTTTTGTCTAAAGACAAAAGTGGAGGTCCTTAATTTTTCCCTTTTAACAAATAAGTTATTGATAGTTAATTTTAATTACATATATATTTAGAATGAAGGAGAAGGGATTGTAGCATGGCCATCTCCCCTCAGGGGTGATTTCTCATTTTTTCAATCTCTCTCTCTGGTATGTGCCAGTGATGTATGCATTTTTGATGATATTGATATTGATACTGATATTGAAAAGAAATAGTTGGTAAAACAATTAGATTTTGAGTTTTTTTTTTTTTTTTTTGGAGAGGTTTTTTCGAGAGGTTTTTGCTATAGGGCGCATGCGCTCGCCAGACAGACAGAGAGACAGAATGCAAGAAATCGCCCCTCACGGGGGATGACCATGCCGCAATCCTCTCTCCTCCATTCTCCTCTCAGGATCCTGGGCACGCACGCACACGCGCCCGGCATGAGATTAAGCCACCAGGTCTGGGACTCAAACTGCGGTTGAGCACGTGGGAGCCCAGAGACATAGCCATTATGCCAACTGCTAGTCCCCCTTGAGTTTGAGAATGTTTTGAGGCAACAAAAATTATGAGTTTTTCTGGAGAGTACTGGTTGATATTTGCAAAATACTAAAAGAAAAATAAGTTCTGCCAACTAAGAATACTATGCTCAGTATATCTATCTTTTTGAATAGATGGAGATATAAAGTCTTTCCCAGATAAGCAAAAACTGAGGGAATTCTCCATGTTTAGACCAACTTTCAGTTTTATAAGAATTTATAAGGGAATCCTACATCTAGAAGCAAACAGGAAATGCTACCACCATAAAATAACAGGAAACTATAAAACTTGTTGGTAGATCAGATACACGTATGAGAAACATAAACGTATAAGACCCCATGGCCACAAATCACACACACAAAAATAACCAGACCACAAGAATAGACATTAAGAGAAGAAAAAAGAAATAAAGAATACATAAGACAACAAGGAAATACCTAGCGAATGATGAAACAAAGTTTTAATATATCTGTAATAACCCTAACTGTAAGCATTCGATTCCCAACTTAACTGGATATAGACTACACCCCATAGTGTAGCAGTTTAGCAATGTGTAGAGGGTGCCAGATCTCTCATGGCTGACTACAGCTGGATGCGGCCCCAGTGGGTTGAAAAACATGCCAACTGTGTGCATGCCAGTGATCCTGATGGGATGGAGAAATAGGGTCCCAAGGAGAGGCTCACTTTCTCTCGTCCTCTGGTGCATACATGCTCTCTCTCTGGTAGGAAAAAAACAAAACAAAACAAAACAAAAAAGCAAAAACCCAGTCCATCAAACAAACAAAAAAGCAAAAGTAAAAAATCCAAAGATACAGACTAGGTGAATGGATTAAAAACAAAACTCAATTATGGGCTGCTTGTAAGAAACTCACTTTATTTGTACTATGATTTGGATAATGGTTTGCCCCTCAAAGGTTCATATTGTGAAAGTGTGACCCTCGGTATGACTTGAGAGATATTGAAACCTTTAAGAAGTAGAGTCTAAAGGCGGAACACCATCTAATTATCAAACATGGGCAAAACAGCAGAAGTTTAAAAAAATGTTTCCTATTTTTCTCTGTCCTTTTATGCACAAGCTTGTCTGCCTCTTTGCTTCTGTAAGTCATGTGGGAAGGTCAGCATGATGCCAGCCAAATACCTTTAGACTTCCCAGCTGCTAGAACTGTGGGCCCAATAAAACTTTATTCATTATTAATCACCTGGTCTAATCATATTTCTGTTTAGAAACACAATAATAGACTAATACAACCTAGAAAGACACATAGATTGAAAGTGAAGATATGGAAAGAATATTCCACACAAATGAAGTCCAAGAACAAACAGGATTAGCTGTACTGATAACAGAAAAAACAGACTTCAATTAAAAAACTGTAAAAGAGTAGAAGGCATTATGCTACCAGATTTTGTAATACAACATAAAGCTATAATAATCAAAATAGAATGATATTAGCCTAGAAATGGACACATACACCAATGGAAAGAACAGAGAATCCAGAAATAATCATGCCTATACAGTCAGTTGATAATTGACAAAAAACACCCAACCAGGGGAAAGACAGTATCTTGAATGAATGTTGCTGGGAAAATTGGGCATTCATATGTAGAAGAATGAAGCTAGGGACCAGCAGTTAGCGTAATGGCTATGCCGCTGGACTTCCACTTAGTCGACCGTGGTTCGTGTCCTGGACCTGGTGGCTTAAAACAACGCCGGGCGCGTGTGTGTGCGTGCCCAAGATCCCGAGAGGAGAACAGAGGAGAAGGGATTGCGGCGTGGCCATCCCAGAAAGCGTGATTTTTCGCTTTCTGTTTCTCTGTCTCTCTCTCTCTCTGTCTGGCGAGCGCACGCTCACTATAGCAAAAACCTCTCTCTCTCAAAAAAAAGTATGAAGCTAGACATGTATTTCTCACTGTAAGCAAAGTTAACTGAAAATGGATTAAAGACTTAAGCATAAAACTCATAACTATGAAGCTATTTGAAGAAAAGAGCGGAAACATTTTTGGACATTAATGTGAATAAAGAGCTCATGAATAAAACCTCAAAAACACAGACAATAAAACCAAAAACATATAAATGGAGTTATTTCTAACGAAAAAGCTTCTCAGTGAAGGAAATACTGAGCAAAGTGATGAGACATCCCACAGAATAAGAGAAAATATTTGCATGCTATATACAGGTAAGGGATTTAGACCAAAATAAACAAAGAATTCAAACAACGCAGCTACTAAAAAAAAAAAAAAAAAAAAAAAAAAAAAGAAGAAGAAGAAGAAGTAACCATTTTAAAAATAAGCAAATGACCTGAAAAACAGTTCTCAAAAGAAGACATACAGGGACCAGCAGTTAGCATAATGGCTATGTCGCTGGACTCCTATGTAGTCGACTGTGGTTCGCGTCCCGGACCCGGTGGCTTAAAACTCACACCGGGTATGTATGCGTGCATGCCCAAGATCCTGAGAGGAGACTGGAAGAGAAGGGATTGCGGCGTGGCCATCCCCTCTGGGGGGTGATTTCTTGCTTTCTGTCTCTCTATCCCTCTCTGTCTGTCTGGCGAGCGCACGCACCCTATAGGAAAAACCTCTCCAAAAAAATAAAAAAAATTTTTAAAAAGAAGACATACAAATAGACAAGTATATGAAATTTGCACAGCATCACTTGTCAATGAGGAACTGCAAATGAAAACCACATTAAGTATCATCTCATCTCCAATCTATGAGATGAGAATATTATTAAAAAGACAAGAAATGGGGCCAGGTCCATAGTGCAGTGGTTAGAACCTATGTGGAAGAGACTTGATCCCACATCAATGACCAGGATTTCAGACCCAGTCCTGGAGGCTTGAAAAACATGCCAGACACATGAGTACGGCCAGGATTCTGGTAGAATGGAGAATGTGAGGAAAGTGTATTGCATTATGACCAGACCTCATGGAGGGATGTTCTGTCTCTCTTTTCTTTCTTGTACATGTGCCCTCTGGCATTAAATAAATAAATGAATAAAAAGACTCAAAATAAAAAGTGCTGTTGAGGGTGTGGAGAAAAGGGTTGGTAGACATGTAAATTAATATAGCCATTATGGAATACTGCATGGAAGCTCTTCAAAAACTAAAAATAAAACTGCTGTATGATCCAGCAACCCCTCCCCCACTGAGTATATAACTAAAAGGAAGGAAACTGATAAATGCTGTCATTTGAAGTTAATGGGTGAACCTGGAGGACGTAATATCCATAATGTTAAGTGAGATAAATTAGGCACAGAAAGAGAAATATTATATGTCCTCTGTTATTTGAAATTAAAATAAAACAAGTAAAACTTCATAGAAGTAGAGAGATGAAGAATGTCTACTGTAATAGAAGCTGGGAAAGAAAGGAGTGAAGGGTATGATGGATGTTGATTAATGAAAACAAAATCACAAAGAGATAGAAGAAACAATTTTATCATTATAACATATAGTGGGCAAAAGTAGTTAACTACAACCTACTGTACATCTGTGAGTAACTAAAACAGAGGATTTTGAATGTCCTCAATACAAAATGGTGACAAATGGCTGAATGATGAGTATACTAATTACCCAAATGTAATCATTGCACACTGTAATATTGTACAGAAAAAAAAACCACATTATACCCCCACAGCTATGTGCAATTATTATATCAATTAAAAAAATCTTTGAAGCCAGAACATATTACCCAGATCTTTACTCCTATTCTTAAAATAGTTTTCTTTAAATACTTCAAAATATGTGAACATATCTTAATGTTACAAAAGTCTTGCTTTAGAGCAAATGTTTTAAAAAGTTTATTTATTTTTATTTGAAGAGCAAGAGAGAGAAGCAAGTACCCTTGGTAAGGTCTCAGCACACTGCAGGCTCTTTCTCCAGCCCTCCTGCTAATCAGGATCTGGGCCACTAGCATGTTTCAGGTTGACTAACTTTCCTATCCTACAGTAGACTATGTGGCTTCCAGTGCTGCAGATCAACATACTACCACCTGAACCATGATGACAGGACAATGCAAACTTAAAAAATTTCCTTGTCAATTCATGGTAGAACATGTCCATGTTCATATGCATGTGTGTGTGAGAGAGATGGAGCACCCTTCATAGGGTCTCGTCATGCCTGTGCTCCCTTCCTCCAACCTTCCAGCCCATAAGGTCCTGGGTACTGGTGCATGTGCCCCAGAGAAAGTATATTTTTCAACTTCTACTTTTTATTTATTTATTTTTTCAGTTTTGTCAGAGTGTGCATCTATTCACCAGAGGGAGAGGGAGAGACAGTGGGAGAAAGAGTGAGAGTGAGCAAGTGAGTGGGAGAAAGCACCCTTCATGGTGAATGACCACATTCCAATTTTTCTCCTCTATTTCTCTCTCCATTCAAGATTTTGGACATGCTCACACATGTGGCCAGAATTTTTTAAGTCATGATCTGAGACTTCATTAGTGTAGTTGACCATGTGGGTGGGATCCAACACTCTTAACTACCAGACTGCAAGCTGGCCCTAACCTGAAGTTATTGAATAGACTTAAGGGGCTTGAGCACCATAACCATGCACACTGGTGTAGATATTTTTTGGTGTTTATGTGTTTATTGTGGATGAATTTTATGGATTTCATAAGAGGGACATGTGTCTAAAAAAATATTAGGAATATGGAGAATCTGCCAATTTGTGGCCAGTACGTGGTGTGGTGGTTAAGGCTCTGGATCTCCCATGGCCAAATCCATGGTTTGTGTCCTGGTCCTGCAGCTTGAAAATCACACCAAGCATTTGTGCGTGTGTGCCCCAAATCCCAAGAGCAGAATGGATGAGAAAAAATTACAGTGTGACCATCCTTCTTGCGAGGTGATTTCTCACTTTCCTTTTCTCTCTGTCTCTGTTTCTCTCTCTCCCTATCTGGCAAGTGCATGCACCCGAAGGGGCAAAAATTTTTCCAGCTTTATTTGTGTAATTCACTGTACTGTAGCCCTTAAAAGAAAAATGCTGAAATAGTCTGTGTCTTTAATATAATTGAATAAAATGAAAATACTGCATATGAAAAAATTATGAGCTTTATTACATTTTGACACTTGAATACATGTCTTTTTTATTATTCTGTGTCAAGGAAAATAAAATATGCAGAAAGCATACTGTATGCTCAAAAAAGTACTTTGGTTGGGGCCAGTGGGCTAAGGCACTGGACTCCCACATAGCCAACCATTGTTTGAGTCTTGGACCCAGCAGCTTGAAACGCACACTGGGCTGACATGCCTGAAATCCTAAGAGGAAAATGGAGAAGAATGGAGAAGGAACTGTGGTGTGACCATCCTCCCTGAGTGTGTGTGTGTGTGTGTGTGTGTGTGTGTAGGGGGGGTGATCTCACTTTCTCTCTCTCTCCCCATTTCTGTGGCAAGGGCATGCACCCTATAGCAAAAATCTCTCTCTAAAACAAAAATAAGAAGAAACTTTGGTTATCTGGATTAGCATTTGTACAATAGTTTGTAAGGTAAGTTAACTGCTTTTTTGTGAAACTTTTTTTTAAATAATAGCTTTCAGACAAACTGTAAGTTACTCAACTTTAGGGTATTTGGCAGAAATTGCTCTGCAACAAAATGTAAACCTATCACTACAAGGAAAATACACAGCAGTAAGCTGATAAATGTTTAACAACTAGCCCTCTGGAAGAAAACAATCTTATTTGTAGATTTATAGCCAATTTCTATGATGTGAACATCCCCATCATTTTGATTTTGCCAGAGTATAATTTCAAACTATCAACTTTATATCACTAAACACAAAATCGGGAACAAATAATCAGGTCTCACACACCATTGCAAACCAACTGCAGAAACTACTAAGAACAGCCCATAATTTAATTAAAATATATAAGGGAAAATTAGTATTTGGAAAAAGATGTATCAATGACCATGAGCCTAATAGCCAAAGACAGAAGATTTTTTTGAAAAGATTGCTAGAGTTATTAACATACATAATTTTTTATATTTGTAAAATAAGATGTTGGAAAGTCTGCATAACTCAGTTATCCAATATTTTCCAAATGACCAATGTATGATGCTTCTGAACTTTCATGG
Source organism: Tupaia belangeri chinensis (assembly GCF_000334495.1). Classification (NCBI taxonomy): domain Eukaryota; kingdom Metazoa; phylum Chordata; class Mammalia; order Scandentia; family Tupaiidae; genus Tupaia; species Tupaia belangeri. The sequence goes on from NW_006202222.1 coordinate 567,342, forward strand.
ATGAAAATTTTATTCAAAATTCCAGGTAGACTAATGAATTTAATGTGACAGAGTATGGAAAGTTTATTGATAATGGTTTCAGATGATATCTTCTAGCTAATATTTAAATAATACTATATATCAAAGTTTCATGTAGTACCAAGGATATTATTAAATTTAAGAGGTTATATATATATTGCTCCCTTGTTCAAGTGTGTATTTGTGTCAGTCCAGATTTTCTTCACGTTCTCCAACTAAAGCAACATATTGCAACAGAAGGAGGTTCTTGTTTTTGATGTGGAAGATAAAACTCCAAGCCTGGAATGACTATAGTGCAGGTGCAGGTGCAATATTGTTTTCACAGGCTTGATGTTAAGACTGAGAGCACCAAAGACAGAGCACAGCCTTGATGACCCTGATGTTTCAGATGCAGGGAAAGTTCTCCATAGTCTGGGAGACATGCAAAGGAGAGTGCTGCAGGGGCATCCTATCTCTTTGCTAAAAAAAGGGATGCATTGCAGCCATTTAGAATGCTTTGGAGAATGCTTTCTTCTTGGGAAAAGATCAGCTCTCACTTAACTCAATTTACTTCTTGACTGATAAATACATCTTATTTCATTTATGTGTTTCCTGGACCTCTATGGCTTCATTAGAATAGCCTGTATTTGATTTTAAGTTCCTGGAGGAAAAGACTAGATCTGTTTAGTTCCTTCTGAAATGGCCTAGCATAGACCACAGCCAAATTTGTGTATATAAAACACATTGATGATGATTAATTCTCTTTATCTAGAGCCTGGATTATAGCTATTTCCTTACTAATCTAGTAAAAGGTTTAGTCTTATCCCTAGTGCCCAGAAGTTTACAGTAATGAAGAAAGCAAACCAGATACAAATGTATCTACTTGAAATTTCTACCTGTTGATACTTGTTCCAAACTTTTTATTGTAAATCACTGGCTCAGAAATTGAAAGATATTTTGGAGAAAATATTATATAGGATAGTATATCTCTTGAGGAGGCCTTCAAGTCTAAACATATTGAGGTATAGTTTTGTAATTAATTTAATAATGCTATGAGCTTCTCTTGGAGATGTTTATTCCAAGTCGTATGTCAAAGAAACATCTTGTTCTGGTAGAAAAAGACTGGACTCCTTTCCACTACCACGGCACCTGGGTCGTGAAAGCAGAGCTCTAACCCACTGATTATGTTCTGATGCAGAAAATAGAGCTGGAGAGGGGATGAGGATAGAAGATAAAAGCAACTGACAGAGTGTGTGGTAGATAATTAAGGAAAATAAATACTGAGTAGTTCAAAAACTAATATTAACTACTTCAGATCTTGTTAAAAGGATCAATATCAATCTGATCCCAAAATACTGCAGCCACATTTCCTACTCCTACCAAAAAAATACAGAAACAAACCTCCAAATCTATATTGTATTTATCGAAGCTTATTTTTCATCTCAATGTAGACTTAACTAAGTTCCTGAGGGCTGGGCCTGAGAAAATGCATCAGGACACAAGTGTCTTTTGTTGTTTATTCTAATGGTGTATACTTTTTCATTGTTAATAAGGATACTGGCACCATTGTGTTTGCATGTTTATTAATCAGACCCTAGTTTCATCGATTCTTCCTGTTAGACAACTCTATTCAGAAAATTAATAAGATAACAAATCCCTTGCTTACAGATCAACCATACATGTAGCAGGAAAGATTTATCAAAGAGCATGTAATCTCTTCCTTCCTGCCTCTCATCCTTTTGATAGAGCATTTTAGCAATACTACTGAGTACATCAATGTTCTTACAATAGCAAGGCAAGAATTCTATTACTATTTTTTGGTAATATAAAATGTGAAGATAATGAAGACAGTTAAAGACAGTTAATTTTGGGTCAGTTAATATTTTTATTGTCTTTGAGATAAAGCCCTGTATATTAATCTGTATTCTGTCTTCTGACTGCAATACAAAATTTAGAGAGCATTTTAAGTTTAAAAAAATTATTTTTAATTTATAATCAGTAAAATGTAATCCTTTTTTTTTTTTTTAGAGAGGTTTTTCCTATGGGGCGTGTGTGCTCCCCAGCGAGACAGAAACACAGAGAGACAGAAAGCAATAAATCACCCCCCCAGGGAGATGGCCATGCCACAATCCCTTCTCCTCCATTCTCCTCTAGGGATCTTGGGCACACATGCACACATGCCCGGTGTGAGTTTAAGCCACCAGGTCCAGGACTTGAACTGCAGTCGACTACATGGGAGTTCAGCGACATAGCATTACGCTAACTGCTGGTCCCAGTAAAATTTAATCTTAATGTTGAATAATTCTATGAGATTTGACAAATGTGTAGAGTTATATGACCACCACCATAATCATGCCACAGAATAGCTTCATAAATCAACCTTCCCTTCCGAACCAGCAGTTAGCATAATGGCTATGGCTATGTCCCTGGACTCCCTTGTAGATGACCACAGTTTGAGTCCTGGACCCGATGGCTCAAACTCACACTGGGTGCATGTGCATGCTTGTCCAATATTCCAAGTGGAGAATGGAGGAGAAGGGGTTGCAACATGGCCTTCCTCCTTGGAGGTTGATTTCTCCCTTTCTGTCTCTCTGTTGGAGGTCGATTTCCCCCTTTCTGTCTCTCTGTCTCTGATTTTCTGGCGACTGCACACACCCTATAGCAAAAAACACTAAAAAAAAAAAAATCTACCTCCCCTTAAAAAAAGTTGTCTTCTGGCCAGCCCTGTGGTGTGGTGGTTAAGGTGGTTGGATCTCACATGGCTGCCTGTGTGGTTCAAGTCCTAGACCTGGAAGCCTAAGATATAAGCCTGGCTTGTGTGCAGGCATGCTCAAAATCCCAAAAAGAGGGAGAAAAGGAGGGGAAAGGATTGCAGCTTGACCCTACTCCAGGAGAAGGGAGATGGCTTTCCATATCGCTCTGCCTTAGTGAGTGCATGTGACTTCTGCCAAAGATACTATTTTTTAAATGTCCTCAGCTACTATTTTATAGACAGATCCACTTCCTTAACCCTTGTATCACTGATCTGTTCAACTATAGAGTTTTGCCATGTAATGCAAATACAAGGACATGTACTTTTGAGTCTGACTTCTTTCAACCAGCATGAGATATCTGAAATATTTTCATGTTGCAGTTTTCA
>NW_006202222.1:572878-573548 GCF_000334495.1 Tupaia belangeri chinensis
CCTTAAAACTTTGAATATATTTTCCCATTCTTTCCTTGCTTGCATTGTTTCCAATGAAAGGTCTGCTGTTAGTCTGATGGGATATCCTTTGTAGGTAACTTGCCGTTTATCTCTTGCCGATCTTAGTATCTTGTCTTTGTTTGTGGTTTTGGTCAGTCTGGCTATAATATGTCGTGGAGAAGATCTTCTTGGGTTGATTCTATTTGAGGTCCTTTGTATTTCTTGGGAACTGGACCTTTGAGTGCTTCTCTTGGTTTGGAAAGTTTTCTTGAAGGATTTCGTGGAATAGATTATCAATGCCCTTATGAGTCTCTTCGCTTTCTGGGATGCCTACTATCTGAATGTTTGGACTTTTGATTGTATCTGGTATTTCTCATATATTATTCTCAAATTTTGGGACAATTTTCTCAGTCTTCATGGTGGATTTTTCTAGGCCAGCAATTTTCTCTTTTACATCTGAGATTCTATTTTCTGTATAATCTAGTCTGCTTTTAATACTTTCAAGGGAGACTTTGACTTCTTGCATTATAGCCTTCATCTCTAACAGTTCATCTGATTCTTTTGTAAAGTGTGTAATTCCTCTTTCAGATCTTGCATGAACTTCCTCACCTCCTGGAACTTGTCAGCTCCTTTCTCCTGCCTCTTCTGCAGTTCATTGTCTCTCTTCTCT
>NW_006202222.1:573813-576217 GCF_000334495.1 Tupaia belangeri chinensis
CTACGTGGGAGTCCAGCGACATAGCCATTATGCTAACTGCTGGTCCCCATACTTAAAAATTTTTTAAAAAGCAAAAATTAGAAAACCGTGTGGCGCACTTTGGCTAGTTCTCAGGAGCCATGATGGTGTCTTCAAGAAGACCTGTTCCCTTGCCTCTCCTGGGTTGGGAGGGTGAGAGGGGATTATTAACAAGATAAAGGGAAAGGAGAGACCAGAAAATGCTTTGCCTTAAAAATTTTTAAAAAGGAAAAATTACAAAAAAAAAAATGAGGAGACAGAGACAGAGACAGAGCTAGAGAGATATGAAGACAGATACAGAGACAGGAAGCTTGAAAGGGGTCTTCCTACCACGTGAGTTTGTGTGCTGGAGGCTGAATTATCAGTGGAAAATCTTCATTTCTCTGTTTCCCCTGAAATGGCTAGTTCTCAGGAGCCATGAAGTTGTCTTCAATAAATAATTCTTAAAAATTAATTTTCTCCTTTAGTTTTTACATTTAGGTTTCTGATCCATTTTGGGTCAATTTTTGTATAAGGTATGCCATATGTATTAAGATGTATACTTTTTTTTTTTTTTTTGGAGAGATTTTCACTGTAGGGCGCGTGCGCTCGCCAGACAGACAGAGAGAGACATAGAGACAGAAAGCGAGAAATCACCCCCCAGGGGCGATGGTCACGCCGCAATCCCTTCTCCTCCATTCTCCTCTCGGGATCTTGGGCACGCACGCACACGCGCCTGGCGTGAGTTTTAAGCCACCGGGTCCGGGACACGAACCGCGGTCGACCACGTGGGAGTCCAGTGACATAGCCATTATGCTAACTGCTGGTTCCCAAGATGTATACTTTTGGATATGGATGACCAAATGACCCAGCATCATTTATAGAAAAGGCTATCCTCCTGATGGACATGATAATTGCCCTGATTTGATCATTACCCATTGTTTACTTTATTGAACTATCATGTTGGCTAAAAAACTCTGTACAGCAAAGGAAACAGCAATCAGAAGAGACAACTATCAGAATGAAAGAATAAATTTGAAAACTATGCCTTGGAAATGATACTGATAACTAGAATATATAGAGAACTCAAGCAGCTCACCCATTAACAAAGGAATAATCCAATTTAAAAACAGACAAATGAACTAGACAGACAACTCTTCAAGAAAGACATATGAATGTCATACGTACAGAAATTATGTTTTTTGCTTTCCATATGTATATGGAAAGCAATATAGAGGTTCATCGAAACCTACTAATAGGATTACTATGTGTCTTAGTAATCCTACTTCTTGGCAGGAAAATACACAGGGAGACACTTGCATATCCATGTTTATTGCAGCATTATTCACAATTGCTAAAACTTGGAATCAACGTAAGTGCCCAAGAACTGATGACTGACTTGAAAAACTGTGGCACATATATATTATGGAATATTACTTAGCTAGAAGGAGCAATGAGACCCCCATCATTTGATTCATAGTGGAAGAATATAGGAAGAGTAATGCTAAGTGATATACACCAGACTCCAAAAGAAACACACTGTATATCCCTCAATTAATGTATACTGAATATTTGCACTCTATGGCAGAAATTGAAAGATCTAAAAATATGATAATATTTTTGTAGGCATCTTAGAGTTGAATCTTTTTAAAAATGTTTATTTCTTTTTCCCATGAGCGACAGAGAGAGAGAGAGAGAGAGAGAGAGAGAGAGAGAGAGAAAGGCATCTGAATTGTGGACACACACATGCCTGACATGTTCACAGAAGTCTCTGTAGGAGGAACCACAATGATCTCATGTGCGTCAGCCTTGCAGTGCCCTGTTACTACTATGTCAAATCCAGCCCCCACATCTTTTCAAAAATCCAATCTGACAAACTTCTTTGTAATTAGTGTGTTTATAGCATTTACATAAATGTACTTATTTGACGATCAGATTAAGTAGACCATTTTATTACTTTTCTATTTTTCTCCTCTGATATTTATTTCTTTTCCTCTTTTCTCACCTTTGTTTCAATATTTGTATTTTGTAAGCATTGCATTTTAATTTATCAATTGATTTTGGCTAATATAACTGTATTATTTTAATGGTGTCTCTAGGGATTAAAATATATATACCTGAACCAGTCAGTGGTGTGGAGGTCAAGGCATCTGGATTTCATATGGCTGACTATGCAGCACAAGTTGCAGACTCGGAGGCTTGAAAAACACACCAGGTGCAAGCGCATGCATGTCCCTAGTCCCAAGAGACTGGAGGGAAAGGGGTAGTAGCATGGCCATCCCCCTTAGGGGGTACTTTCTCACTTCCTCTCCCTCTCTGTCTCTTTCTCTCTGTCTAGTGAGTGCACATGCTCTATAGCAAATTTATATATATATATAAAATTATATGTATAAAATACATATAATTA
>NW_006202222.1:576583-598133 GCF_000334495.1 Tupaia belangeri chinensis
ATATATACACACACACATGTACATTTTGCTGGCTTTTATGATTGTATTGGCTAAGACTATGTTGAAAAGGAGTGGAGAAAAAGGGCAGCCTTGTCTCGTTCCAGTTTTTAGAGGGAAAACTATCATCTTTCCCCATTCAGTATGATCTTAACAATGAGTTGGTCATATATGGCTTTTATTTTGTTGAGAAATGTCCCTTTACCTTATTTTGCTGAGAATCTTTATCATGAAGGGATATTGTATTATAGCAAATACTTTTTCTGCATCTATAAATATGATCGCAAGGCTTTTATCTTTCTTTTAATTTGATGTATTACATCAATTGTTTTGCATAAATAAAAGGCATTCAGATAGGAAAAGAAGTTAAAAAGTCTGTATTTGCAGATGAGCAGATGACATGATTATAAAATAGAAAACCCAGTGGAATCCATAAAAGAAAACCTCTTAGAAGTGACAGACAAATTCAGTAAAGTAGCCAGATACAAAATCAATATACAGAAATCTATAGCATTTTTATACACCAGCAACTAAAAGACTAGGAATTGAACAAAGCAATCTATTTACAATAGCCATAAAACAAATAAAATACATAGAAATAAACCTAGCCAAAGTAGTTAAATATCTCTAGATGGAAAAAAGAACAAAATAAAAATTGTATAGCCTGTTTTAATAAAGAATTATTAGTAAAAAAAAACAGATGTTCAATCTTTCAGTTGTGCATTCCTTTTCACTGTCTTCCATTTGCTTATGTAATCCCAAAGCTTTAGAGATTAGAAATCAGCCTGCATCTTTGAAAGATACCTTAATGCTTTTCTTTGTTACTAGAGTCCTTTTTTTCCCCTTTTTTAAAATATAAAAAGAGACTGAGAAAATGTCCCAATATTTTGTTAACAAGTTATAAACCTATGTTCAAATGCTTTTAAATATATATTACTTATGTATATAGACTTACACACACATACATGCATACAAATAAAATAAAATAAACAGAAAATTTAGTTAATTTTTTTTTTGAGAAATAGGGCGCATGTGCTCGCCAGATAGACAGAGACATAGAGACAGAAAGCGAGAAATCACCCCCCAGAGGGGATGGTCACACCGCAATCCCTTCTCCTCCATTCTCCTCTCGGGATCCAGGGCATGCACACCCACGCACCCGGCGTGAGTTCTAAGCCACCGGGTCCGGGACCCAAACCACAGTCGACTACGTGGGAGTCCAGCGACATAGCCATTACGCTAACTGCTGGTTCCCAATTTAGTTAATATTTTAAAGTTTTTAAAATATTTTAAGTTTATAATCAGTAAAATTTAATATTAATGTTGCATTTTTCTATGAGATTTGACAAATATGTAGTCTTGTAACCACTTCCATAATCATGTTATAGAACAATTTCATCAATCCATATCCCTCATGACTCTATACATCTGTCAAATCATATATATATATATATATATATATATACACACACACACACACATACATATATAAATACACACACACACACACACATGCACACACCACTATGCATATATACTTAGCTTTTCATAGCCATGTGTTTTTTTTTGCCTTTTTTTCCTTTTAATTTGCTATAGGGCACAAGCAATTGCCAGACAGAGTGAGAGGGAAACTGAGAAAGCACCCCCCTCTAGGAGGTGGGGTATGACTATACCACAATCCCTTCCTTGTCTTCCAGTTTTCTCTTGGAATTTTGGGCACACATGTTCATATGTTTTCAAGTTTCCCAGCCCGGAACTGGAACCACACAGTTGGCAAAATAGGTTCCAGCTGCCCTAACCACCATGGCACTGGCTGACTCTCATGGTCTCATGTAAAAATTAGAGTACTTATAACTTTATAGTCAGTCCAAGTTCTTCCTTATATTATAGTGTCCAAGGGTATTATATTTATTTATGTTGAAATCCTTTTCCTAGACAATGTAATGCTTCTATGTTAAAACCATGAAACAATTTTAAATAACTTAAATATATATACATATAATTTAATATATTTTCTATAGTATTTACTACTCTGTAGGATATTATTTAAAATGTATACAAAAGCAGTCTAAAAGAAAATATTCTGAAATGGTCTTCTACAGAACAATGTCATTGGTCTCTTGTTTTCTTATTATTTTTCCAAATTTCTGCAACAAAAATACATTTCCTTGTACAATAAAAAATATGATTTTTAAAAAAAAATATTGAAAAAAAATGAAACCAGAGTCACCCAATTTTATCTCAGAAATAAAATATGGAACATGATAAAAGAGCAGAAGTGAGAGAAAAATATTTTCCTAAAGTAACTGGAAAAAAGTTAGAAGAGAAAAGAAAAGGAATTTGCACATGCAAAAGATGATCACATGAGCAGGTATCAGTTCAACTCTAAGGGTTAAGAGTTCAAAGATAGGGAGCCTGTCTAGGATGTCTGTAATCCCCTCAAGGTTTAAGGCGTTACATTACTGAGTCCTGCCTGGGCCAATGCCTGGTGAGAGAGTCCCCCATGGTGGCCACCAGAGGGCTCTTGTAGTCCAGGAAGCCTCTTGACTTAAAATTAACAAGGTTGGTGAGAGTGAAGAGGCCTGTCCTAAAGGAAGGAAGAGAAAGAGTAGGAAACTTGCCCACATTTGTGTGTCATATTCTAAATCCTAAGCCCAATTAATGTCAGACCTGGAAGGGACCTGATGGATTTTCCAGCCAAGGTCCCTATTATAATGAAAATGACCAAGAGTTTAAAGAACTAACCTGAAGTTACAAGCCAGTAAAACTCACAGCTGGATAATACTCCCAACTCTTACCAGTGCTTTTTCATAATATTTTAAGCTGTTAGAAACTGAGGGATGGTCAGTACATAGAAATAACATCATAGCGCTGCAACCTTGAAGTGATCAGAATGTTGAAAGTACCAACCTCAGTCTTATTTTTATAACATAACAATAGAATATGATCTTTGAAAATATATAGTATGCATGCTTTGATATAGAGCTTAATTCAATTCTGATATTCAATAACCATCAATTATGTGCCCTTTTACTCACAGTTTGACAGTTATGAATAGTTTCTTTTTCCTCTCACAGCTTAGACAACTCTAGGAAGTAACCATTACACTCAGTTTTATGTGGAATAAGAATTTTAAAAATCTTAACATATATAACTTTCACTAGACTGGTCCTTTAAAATGTTTAGCTACACACTATGCAAAGTGTAATTCTTTGGGTTCTGTTTTCTGCTTGCTCTTGGCTCATTATGTCTTCATTTTCAGCTTCTACTGAATCTCAAAGATTCACCTGTATTTCCCATTGGTATACCTGTGGTCCTCAGTGCCCAATGCCCTTCTCCCATTGTCAGCTATAGTCCCTGCGCTCTCTTTAACTTATATGTTCATCCAGTTCACAAATACTCCTTAGACTCTGCTTTATGTGAGCTTTTATGTAAGAAACCACTGGGCAAGACAAAGAAAAATAAGGTATATTGTCAGTGATACTTCTTCCCCACTTCCTTTCAAATTTGTACATCAAAGCAAAAGCCATAACAGTGAATGTTCTCTGCAAAAGTAGGTCACACCAGAGTAGTGATCAGGGTGATAATGACTAACAGTGACTCAGAGTCACATGAACCTATTAGACAAGGGTACAATGGCCAGTAGAACTATTCTGTAGGCCAAACAAGACCAAGCAAGCTGGCCTTTGGTATCAGGTCAGAGAGAATAAGTGATAAGAATTTTTAAAATTTTTGCTATTTGGACCAGCAGATAGCATAATTATTATGTTGTTGGACTTCCATATAGTTAATCTCAGTTTGAGTCCTGGACCTAGTGGCTTAAAACTCATGCTGGGCATGTGTGTGTGTTTCCAAGATCTCAAGAAAAGAATGAAGAAGGGATTGCAGTATGGTCATGCCCTCTGGGGCGGCGGGGGCGAGTGGGTGATGGTGGTGATTTTTTGCTTTCTGCCTCTCTGGCAAGCACACATGCCCTATAGCAAAAATCTCTCTTAAAAAAATTTGCAATCAATGTCAGTGGAGTTTGAGATGACTTTATAGAGGAGGTTATATAATGAATTAGAAAGCGAAAGAAATGCTTGGCTGCTATTTTCATTGTAAGCCAAAGATAGAAACATCTTAAATCTCTGGCCTTGCTACTAACCTCTGGGCAATGCTTACTTAACCCTAGACAGAAGGTCCCTCTTGTACCAAATACCAATATCAACTCTTTCTAGGCATACACTCCTCCAGCCCTGAAATGCTCCCCAATCCTTCTGTCCTCAAGTAAGTTATTGCTGTTACTCAAAATACAATAAGAGAAATAATTACCACTACATAAGTTGTGGTGGCATTTGTTTTCAAACTGTATCCCAAATCACATAGTACAGATTAGCAAAACCAGCTGTATCAGAGGGTAATTGCAAAGCCTTTAACATAGCAAGGACATATATGAGTAAAGATATAAAGTCTCTATGAGGGAGGTCACTGTATACTCTTGTTACCAGCATCAGGTTTATAGTCCTTCCATGACTGTTGTGCCAACAATGCATAAATTTGTTCCATAGCTTTAGGTTTAGCAAAAGTGCAGCACCAGACTGCTAAAAGAACAGCACCTCTAGAACAGTCAATGAAAGGCTCTAAGAAGAGAAGTGGTGCACTGGATGATGTTTGAATCCCTTTAAGAGATGAAGCATCTATCCCTCAGACTATTCACAGGTAAGGCCTCATAGTAGTAGTATTCTCTAGCAAATCCTTTGGGGACTGTATTACCATCTATTGCTGTGTAACAAACAATTCAAAACGTTAGTGGCTTAACAAAGTATTCATGCTCTCATAATTTCTGAGGGCCAGGGATCATGATGTAGCTTAAGAGAATTTCTGGTTTAGTATCTAGCACAAAGCTACAATTAAGGTATCAGCCTGGGCTACAGTCATATCAGGGCTCAACTCATTCATGTAGTTGTTGCAAGCATCAGCAGAACAGACTTCATTTACACTCATGTGACTGTTGGCCACATGATTCTTGGTCCCAGATTCTTGGTGGCTGTTATCTGAAGACATCAGTTCTTTGTCATGTGGGCTTCTTTCTAGCTTGAAACAAGACAGGTTGCGTATCTGAGAGACAAAGCAAGTTGAGAGAGTGAGATAGGATCTCAAACAGGACCAGCAGATAGAATAAAGGTTCTCCCACATAGTCGACTATGGTTCAAGTCCTTGACCTGGCATCTTAAAACTCATGCCAGGCACGTGCGTACGTGTGCCCAAAATCCCAAGAGGAGAACGGAGAAGAAAGTGTTACAGGGACCAGCAGTTAGCATAATGGCTATGTCGCTGGACTCCCACGTAGTCGACCGCGGTTCGCGTCCCGGACCCGGTGGCTTAAAACTCACGCCGGGCGCGTGTGCATGCGTGCCCATGATCCCAAGAGGAGAATGGAGGAGAAGGGATTGCGGTGTGACCATCCCCCCTGGGGGGTGATTTCTCGCTTTCTGTCTCTATGTCTCTCTCTGTCTGTCTGGCGAGCGCACGCGCCCTATAGCGAAAATCTCTCTCTCAAAAAAAAAAAAAAGTGAATAAAGTACTTCTTCTGCCATACTTTATTCTTCAGAAACTCAGCAAGTCTAGCTTAAACTCAAGAGCTGGGAATTATACAAGGAGGTGGAGATTATTGGAGCCATCTTAGAGGTTGCCTACTAAAGAAATGATTGCTAATATCCTAAATCCATAGGGCATGTTGGCAACCAGCACATATTTTCTGATTTTTTTAAACTTAAGTTTATGCTGATAATGAAAACATAGTGTCTTGGGAAGTCCAATGAGCCCAGAGGAAATGCAGTTTTGTTTTTTTTTTTCTGGTTTAATTCTTTACTATTGTAAGATATTCAAGCTGGGAGCCATAGAAAAAATCCCAAGTTCTTGATTTCAATTCTACTGCTTTCCAACTTTCCCACTGAGGCTATCCTAAAGGAAAAGGAGAGTTAGCTCATTGTTTTCATTTTGATTTGAGAGTTGGGGGTACGGATAAAATCTGTCTACCATAAGGACTTTTTTTTTGGTGTGGTAACATGAAGCAAAACCTAATATGACTTTTGTATTTTACTTCATAATATACTTATTTCTTACAATGTTGTATAATGAATCAAATGGTACTTCCGGAAGACAGACAATGGTCATGTTTACACTGCTAATGCCCTAGCAAAGCATGCTGTCAAATGAGAAAGAGAATTGTTCCAGTTCTGTGCTGATAAACTAGCTGTCAAAAAAAAAAAAAAAAAGGGGAGGAGAGAAGGAACAAAAGGAAAGAAGGAAGGAAGAGGAAAGAAAGAAGAAGGCTCTGGTTTGGAGTGTTTGCTGATTTTTCTAGTGTAAATATTTCCACCTTGTTGAAGTTACTGATTGCAGAGCTGGGAAATGCTGCTTACAGTTGACTTTTGAGAGCAGTTTTGAACTGCCTCTTCTCTCACTTCCTCCAGCATTGTCACTCACCAGGAAAATGGCAATAGCAATTTTGGCCATAGCATTCTCAAAGAATATTGGGTAATCATTTACAGAAGAAGAAATGTAACTAACTAACTTACACACCTCATAGAAAATTATATTCTAGTGAGAACAAATATTAAAATGTAGAAATTGAAAAAAGATAAAATATACACGAATATTATGTAATGACAAAAGATGAAAGGAGTTTCTAAATGTAATAATAACAAAACTACAAAGGACAAGATTGAGGCATCATATGGAATAGAAACACTCTACTTTGTGAAAAAAATTTTATAAATGGAGTTAAAGTACATGGGTATTTCTGTAGAAAGTAAGAAAATAACATTAGTGACTTTATATTATTATGGTCCTTATGATGCCTAGAATTCTTTTACATGCATATTTATTATTTAATACACACAATTAGCAAATGTGATTTGAACTGTAAATGAATTGTAAAATGCATGATCTGGGGCTCATGACCAGGTTGCCACATTTCTAAGTTATGCGTGTGGTGGGGGAGGGATAGTAAATGGTTGCTACTTTTGGGTTAGTCACTTTTCTAGGCCTACAATGATAACAACAAAACAAACAAAAAACCCAGTTGATAAACTGGGCCAGTTTTTCCCCCCTCCTTTGGCATTTTACAGAGAAATCTTAGTAACTTGAAAGAGGTTCCATGCTAAAGGAGAATTATACTGCTGAGGAAGTTTGTTTTCTGGTCCGGACACACTAATCACAACCAAGCATTTTCTTTCGTCACTTTGATTCTTTTATTTTCTGATACTGAATTATTTTTTCAGATAGTGCTGTGGTCATGAATTGAATCATTCAGTGAAGGTTTGGAAAAGAAATTGTCAGTATGACACATTGTTGCTGTATTTCTCAAAGATCTGACCACTTTGATAACTGCTTTATTTGATAATGTGTCTCTTCACATATAGGCATATGAAGATATTTAATTAATCTACATGAGCTGGAATGGCACATTTCCCCAAAATTGGCAAAAACAAGCAAGAAAGAAAAACAAATGCACAAATTATGCCCCAAATCAGGAAGATGCAATAAAAGTGACCTTTGAAATAAAATTCCTCACTGGGACAAAACAGAAACACACATACAAATATGAAAGTTCTTTGAACATAATACAAGACTTAACAATATGCAAACAATGAAGGGGATTTATTCTTGAAATTAAGTGTGTGTGTGTGTGTATGTGTGTGTGTGTGTGTGTGTATGTATGTGTTGTGTTTAGAATAACTATCTGGAGTAAATCAGAAGAAGAGAAAGAAAGATAGGTTAGATGTTTGGTCTGAAGAGCTTTTTTTCCACTTCTCTTTCTTTCAGAACTAGAGATTATTTTCTCCCTTCTCAGCAACAAAAATTAGAGAAAGAAAGCTGAGTGCTAAAAATGAGACTAAAGAATCATGCACAGCCAAGGAACAGAGGAGAGGTTTGAGATTTGTAGTGAAAGGGGGCTGAGGTGCTAAGTATGGTTAGACATGGGGGGAAAGGAATAGTCTCTGGTAGGGGTAAATAGCCTAGACAGCAATAGAACTACCACATGAGTACAGAAAGATGGAGGATATGGGGACCAGCAAATGGTGTAATGGTCATGTCACTGGACTCCCAAGTAGTTGACCACAGGTCAAGTCCTGTTCCTGGTGGCTTAAAATTCACATTGGGTGTATGTGCATGCATGACCAAGATCCCAAGAAGAGAATGGAGGAGCAGGAATTGTGGTGTGGCCATGCCTCTGGGAGGGGTGACAGCTTTCTGTCTGTCTCTCTGGCAAGCACATGTGCCCTATAGCAGGAACCTCTAAAATAATAATAATAATAAAATTGCAATATGACATAATGCTATTTGTCATACGTAAATCAATAACCCAGTCTTCCAGCTTTCTAGTAAGACCAATAGATGAGTGGATTGTACTGATTTATCTCTCACCAAAACCCAATAGGAAAAAGAAAAATGCACTTGCTCTGGTTGCAGAGTGAGAGGGTATGCAGAATCAGTGAAAAAAGTAAATATCTAGGGAAGACAAGCAGGCTGGAGACATAGGAAATAGTTAGAGTCTTAAGCCCAAAGCCAGCAGAATTCTTTTGTCTTCACAGTATCTCTATCTTTTTTCCTTAAAAAAAAAACAAAAACAGTCAGATGAGGTCCACTACATTATGGAGGGTTCTCTGCTTTACTTAGTTTTCTGACTTAAATGTTTATTGAAAAAGAAAGATATACTTTTACAGCAACATCTAGATTGGCATTTGATCAAACAACTGCCCACCATAGTCTACTTGACACATACAACTAATCACCACATGAACTGACACCAGGCTCAGCAAAAGAATTATGAATATATAATAATAATAATGCATCGCCTTGGTTTCGAAAATAGAATGAATGATGGATATTATCATAAGTAGTTTAGTCACCAATAGGATTATTTATACTACTACTTTGATTTGAGTGCTTTGAAAAACAGATCTTGTAACAGGAAGCCACCATATCTAGACAGTCGGAGAGCAAGTTCACTCCACCTTTCTATAAAGTAATTTGTGATAAATATGATAAGGAAATTGAAAAAAAGTTATGCACAAATGGAATTAAAGTCCAAATTTATTTTGGTACAAAAAAGTATAAAATCTATGCATAGTTTTTTCATAGTAAGCATTTGCATACACTTTTTGAAGACCCCCTTGTATCAAATTTTACATCATGTATACATTTTTATATGACAATTATAGGAATATATCATAAGTGTGACAGGCAGATTCTGAGGTCCCTTCGAAGACTTCTAGCTTCTGTTGTTCACAACCTTGTCCAATTCCTCACCTGGAATTCGAGCTGGACCTGGTAACTTATTTCTAATGAATAGAATAAAGCAAAAACGATATAACATACATTTTGAAGTTAGGTTGAAGCAGACTAGGATTTCTGTCTTGCTCATATTTCCTCTCACCCTCCGGTTCTCCTGCCTGCTCTGATGAAATGATCAACCACGTTTTGAACTTCTCAATAGAGAGAACTTTGTGACAAGGAACTGAGGGCAACCTCCAGCCAACATCCAGTGAGGAACTGGGGCCCAGTCCAGCAACCAGGGGAAACTGAATTCTGCCAAAAACTACATGAGCAAGCTTGGAAATAGTTCCCTCCCCAGCTGAGCCTTGAGAGAAATGCAGCTCTGGCTGATATTCTGACTGTAGTCTACAAGACACTCTGAAGAGGATACATAAGCTGCTCCAGGTTCCTGATTGACAGAACCTGTGAAATAATAAATAATGTTCGCTTTTGGCCTATGATTGTACATTTGGGGAACTTCTCTGTAACTATCCAGTGCTAGATTACTAATTTATCTACTCAAGACTGTCTGCAAATCTCCAGAACACAGTTACCATTGTCTGTAAGAAGGAGGAAATTTAAAATGAGAAATCCCAATAAACTATCATGGCTGGCCTGAGACTGTTTACATTTCAAGTAATTATTGAGAGCTGAACTAGAATTTGCTATCTTGCTGTTCTTTATTTGTTGTATTTGTTATTGTTTCTTTTATGTTTCTGCTTTTATGACTTCTTTCATTTAATACGAGCTCTTTTAGTAATCCCATTCTATCTACTCAATTTATCATTCACAGTTCACTTTAAACTTTACAATTTTTTTTATAGCTGTAAGTGCTAGGGTTTACAGAATACATTTTTATTATTAAAAGTTATGTATTTATTTCTTCCATGAGTGAGAGAGACAGACAGATATGTATAGAGAGACAGCATGCCCAACAGTGTCTTGTCTCTTCAGTCTACTTTACTTCCACTTTCAGCCAAGCCTCGATCTTGGGCATGCGAGTGACTGGCATATTCAAGGTGGTCAATAGACATGAACCAGGAATTTTTTTTTGCCTGCATCAGCCTTATGAAGAATCCAGTTTTACTGCTCAACAACTGTCTGGCCCAGCAATATACATTTTAAAAAAAAACTTAAAAAATTCAAATAAATCTTCAAATAGAACTATACCTCTTGATTTGTAGTAAAAGTACCCATTTTCAGTAAAAATAAACTCTTCTTTGTACTCATTAAGGCCATAGTTTGATAATTCCACAATAAAATATAACATTATATCAAATATTCTATATCCTTTAATTAGTGTTTTATTTGAAGACTGGGAAAATAGACTATCGAATCATATTTAAAAGTTCCAAAAGACTCTCTCTGTCTGTCTGTCTGGTGAGTGCACATGCCCTATAACAAAAATCGCTCTCAAAAAAAAGTTCAAAAAGATTAGCCTAATTTTATCTGATAGATTATAGTAGCAAAACCCAAGATAATCCTGTTTCTGTAGTGATGGTTCTAACTGTGCTCTACTTATCCTTGTATTGCCAATACCTATAAAAATGTCTAGTCATAATCATCAATAATCACCATTCAGATGTTTTTCTATGAAGAATAAAATAGTTTTTTAACTATTAGATAAGCCAAAACAATAAAATTTGAATAAACTTAATATAGTTGAAATATAAATGGTTTAGTCACATTTGAAAAGTTTCAGTATTTATTTATTTACTTATTTTGGAGAGATTTTTGCTATAGGGTGCATGCACTTGTCAGACAGAGAGAGAGACAGAGAGACAGAGAGACAGAGAGACAGAAAGCAAGAAATCACCGCCCTCCCCACAAGGAGGATGGCCACACTGCAATCCCTTCTCCTCCATTCTCCTCTGAGGATCTTGGGCACACATGCACACGCACCCAGTGTGAGTTTAAGCCACCAGGTCCCAGACTCAAACTGTGGACAAATACATGGGAGTCCAGTGGCATAGCCATTGTGCCAACTGCTGGTCCCAAGAGTTTCAGTATTTATTAAAACTGAAAATGTGTTTACCCTACAACCCAAATGTCCTGCTTCTATGTGTACATGAGATACATAGAAAATGTTCTGTTACTATGGTCATATAAAATCAGAAAAGCCTGAGTATCTATCAAAGGGAAAACCCATCATAATATAGAAAACACAGCCAATTAATATTTACCCAGAACTGAAGCATGTTAGATAAAGCAGATGAGGATATTAAAAACAATTATTTTGAACAGATAAATGGATTGAAAAGTGTGGCACATGATCTCTATGGAATAATTCTCAGTCATAAAAAATGAGACCCTTTCATTTGATAGAAAATGGATGAATATGGAAGACTTACTGCTAAGCAAAGCAAGCCAGACTATGAAAAAGAGGCATCGTACATCCCCATTCAAAATATGCCAAATATCTGCACTCTATGGAAGAAACTGAAAGATTAAAAGATATAAAAGCATAGAAAGCATCTGTGAATACTAGAGACAGTGTGGGAGGAATGTGGGAAGTAAGGGAGGGTGAAAGGGAGGGAATCAAGGGGAAAAAGAAAGAAGCAAAACATTTAAGGGACACAAAAATGGAAGATTATCTTTTAAGGGACAAGAAAATGGAAGATTATCTTTTAAGGGACAAAAAAATGGAAGATTATCTGTTGATAATATGTATGATGATATCTTTGACTGAACCAATATACAGTGCATTCAGGATGGGGAAATTTATTTGGCATGCTGTAATGATATACAATGATCGACTGTAAAAAATAAGTAAGTAAATTGAAAAGAAAACACAATTATTTTAACTATGTTCTATATGTCTAAAACCTAGAGGAGACATTTAATATGTTAAATAAGGTGAAATAGAATACATACAAAGACTCAATCAAACTTCTAAAAGACAAATAGATTTTTTAAAAAATATGCTGTATGACTTTAATGGCTGATTAGATATTATAAAAGAAAGATTAGGACATTTGAAGACACCAATAGAAACTATCAAAAATTAAATATGAAGAAAATAAAAAGGACTCAATAAATGAATAGAACACTGTGAGCTGAAGGGAAAATTCAAATATACTAATATACATCTATTTTGAGTATCTTAAGAGTCAGGAGAAAGAGGGGTTGAAAAATTATCCAAAGTAATAACTAAAAAATGTTTCTAAGTTTGTGAAAATTATAAATCAACATATTCAAGAGGCTTAACTAGCCAGAAAGACAGAGAGACAGAAATGAGAAATTACCCAGCAGGGTGAAGGCCACACCACAATCTCTTCTTCTTCATTCTCTTCTAGGGATCTTGGACACTCACACACAGGCGGCCAGTGTGAGTTTTAAGCCACCAGGTTTGGGGCTTGAACCGTGATCGACTACATGCAAGTCCAGTGACATAACCATTATGCCATCTGCTGGTCCCTGAAGCAATACTTTTAAAGGAATGAAAGATAAAGAAAAGCTCTCTACCAGAATTCTATACTCAGAAAATACAACTTTCTAAAACAAACAGAAAATAAGCATGTTTTTGCACGTACAAAGACAAAAGCATTAGTCATCAGCAGAACCACGCTGTGAGTCCTTCTGTTGGATAGAAAATAATACTAGATCAAAATATGAATCAAAGAGTCCAAAGAACATAGTAAATGTGTGTGAATAAATGCAATTTTTTTCTTATTATTTAAAAACTATTTAAATAAGCATAGACTGCTTCAAAATAAATAAATGAAAACAGCCTTGTTATAATATATAGAAAAGAAATTCAGGTCCAATTTACAGTATCTACATGATGCAGTACTACCTACCCCCTCAAAATTAAGACTTGTAGAACTATAGCCCTCTATAAGTGGCCTAAAAAAGTATGAAAAGGGAAATTCTCCAAGTAGCAAATATCAAGTAGGGCATTTATTTTTTCATGCTGCGTGGATGAATAAATCATCATAAGTATGATTCAACACTGACTCAGAATATGGCTTGGAAGAAACAAGATTTGAAATTGTGTTAAATAATAAAGGTAGAGGTTAACTCTATATTTGTTATAGAGTTATATTGAATAAATAAGCAGACTTCTCAGAATGTGCAAAGTGTAAAGATCTTGGTATTTCATGTGCATGTCAACTAACGTCATCTAATTCAGTGGATTTCCTAAATAATTATATGGAAATAATGATATGTTTTCTCTGTTCTCGCAGTGGGTGGACTGAAGGCTGTCTTGTTAGTGATGACTTTGCTGACCTTTACTCCCTCCTCCTTACAATTCTGGGTAAATATGCAATTCCCTTTATTTTGATTTATACTAGGAATATAGAGAATTGTTTCTGTTTTGCTGATGGAACTGTGACAAATCCAACATAGCATAAAGACAGTAATCATGAAATCTTATATTCACAGCTCAATTGAAATGTAAATGGTGAGAAAGATACAGTTTAGCAGTGTGTTTGAATAAAACAATAGTTTTTAGTAATAATAACTTTGAGATGAATGAATAGAGCAATGTTTCAGTTAGGAATATATTTACTCCCCTTTATACATTTCAGAAGCATTACCTGGAACAAAATACTCTATTTTAGACATTTTGATTTAGTAGATGCAGGAGCAGGTGGTTGAGAGTTGGCGAGTTATGCCATGAACTGAGCTACTGAAGATCCTTTCGATGTTTTTGCTTGGGATAGTAAATATCAGGTGAGCTATAAAATGTGGTGGGCCAGAGGAATAAAACTATACATTATAGGATTATCATATGGAAAAGATTTGATTTTTCTTAATATCATAAAGGCTTAGGACTAAGACCAATCAAAATTTTGTTGCTAGGGCAAGTAAACATCAATCAAATATATGCATTTACAGATCAGTAAAATGGTAATTTTCTTACCATTCTTCCTTTCATCCTGGCGTGTCTTCTGAAATATAGCTTTGTGTGTCTATTCTTTGTGATCTCATCATCCTGCTTTCCAGCCCTAGCTACTACCCTGGAAAAATCCAATAGCCATTAGCTACTGTCATCTAGTAGGTAGACATCAGGAAATAGCAGAATGTTCTATAATGTACAGGCCACCTACCTGCTGCAAAGAATTGTCCAGCTCAAAAGACAATAATTTCATGACCAATTTCAAATCACGCTGTTCTTTTCCTCAGAAATTCATCTAAATTTTTAATTATGCATTGAGTTTTGTACCTTTTTGTCTAATGCCTGTTTTTCCCACTAGATTGCTCAATGAGAACAGAAAACATATCTATTTTGTTTCACCATCATGTAGTTATTATGCGGCCTAGTAGCTGGAATACAAAATGTAACTAATAATAAATATTTAGTAAATTAACAAACAAGCTTTATAATTAAATAAAGCATTACATTAGAAACCAAATAGAAAGAGCCATTTAACACATTGTCTTTCAAGTCCAGGAAAAATATAACCGATGACTAATACCACAAATAGCCAACTACAGCACAGAGAAGATAAGATTATTCTAAACAACTAAAATTAATATGCCTGGTAAATTTAGAGGAAGAAACTAATAATTCTAATGAATTTGAAGTTCAGAGGATCAGCAGCAGCAGTATCTTCTTCATTATCATTTTCAAAACTTAATTATCTGTGAGTTGAGGCATGGCTTAACCATGTAATTCAACCATTGTAAAATGGTAATTTCTTAAGGATTCCATACTATTAATTTCCCCATACACAATTACAAACAAATGAGTGAGAGTGAAAAACTTGAGTTGCTTAGAAATGGAATAATAATTTTATGTTGTAATGATCATTCTGAAATGCTTTAGAAATGAGTTGCGGTGTTGTGAGAAGCTAGAACCTTTTCATTTATTTATTTTGAATCCAGAATCTAGTTCTGAATCCAGATAGGATGCACTCACTGATTATTCCCATAAGATAAAATTTTTCAGTTGACATATTAATATCACTCTTCCAGTTTTGAAATTTAAAATTATATGGATCACGCTGAATTAAGGCCATAGTTTCCAATATGTCACACATATATCTACACATTCTCTTGACTCCATGACATAGTGTTGTTTTTATCTGTCTATGTTTTTCTATGGGACTTTTAACTGAGGAGTCCTAGTGCTTTCATACTTTTCTCTCTTTTCTTATCTCTCTACCTTTTCTTATTTATTGATTTTTTATCACTTTGACTTCAGTTCCATATACATAATGGCTATTCCCAGCATCATGTCTCTAGCTTCGATTTGTCTTCCAAGCAGAGGACAAAATATCAAAACTTTGTACTGACTCATTTCCACTTGCTTTATGAGTGATTCAAAGTTACCACTCCCCAAACATAAGTTATGATTCTCGCCGTCCAGCTTGCTCCTTCTCTTATGCTCTATTTACCCACAAATGACATCTACAACAAACAGCAAGCAATAAATGATTCTTCATTGTTTGCCCTAAATCAACTTCCATGTTCACCCATACATTATACACATGAATTCTACCTGCTAAATCTTTTCCTTGTTACTCTTGATAGAATGCATACACACACATAGGAGAAGGGAGTAATAGCTAGAGAGATACTCTCCATAGGGTTCAGTCTTTCATTAATTATTTTCCCCATTCCTTATGCCTACCAGGGTCCTGGACACATGCACATGGATTTGGTGTGTTTATAGGGCACTGGATGAGATTTCAACCTATGGTCAGCTTGTGACATTCAGCCCCACAGTCTGGTAAACTACCAGCTATGCTACTGAGGCTAGACCACCCTCCTAAATATCTTTAAAATGCATTCACTTCTCTTCATTATCTTTCCACCACATAAATGCACACCATTGTCATGCTTTCCTGGACCAATGCATTCCCTTCCCATGACAGCTGTTTTCACTCATCACCTATGATCTATTCTCCACATAACATCTAAAGCATAATGTCTGTGAATGGTGAATGTGAGTGGAGCTTCCCAGAAGCAGCAATCATCATAGTTCTGATCTGAAGAGATCTTCTAAAATTAAAAATCAAATATGATCCTACTCTGCTTAAATTTTACTGTCATATTTCCACCCCTTACATTTCAAAATACTCAGCCTGGGCTATAAATCCCTGTATGATCTGGTCCTATCTCTCTCTTTACTATGATTCTGACATACAGAATTTTTTATCCCTTGAATTCCTAAATTTCCTTGACTCCCAACTGGAATCTTTGCGTATGTTGTTTCTTCTTCCTGGGAATCTTTATCTATCTGACTGGTAACTTGAATAAATTCCAGGAAATAAAAAAAGATTTCAGGACATGAAAGAGGAATTCTGCTAAAAGACAGACACCCTCGGGACCAGCAGTTAGCGTAATGGCTATGTTGCTGGATTCCCATGTAGTCGACTGCGGTTCAAGTCCTGGACGCAGTGGCTTAAACTCACACTGGGCACGTGTGTGTGCATGACCAAGTTCCCTAGAGGAAAATAGAGGGGAAGGGATTGCAGCATGGCCATCCCCCCTGGGGGGTGATTCTCACTTTCTTTCTCTCTGTCTCTCTCTGTCTGTCTCCAAAAAAAGAAAAAAAAATAGAAACCCTAAAAAAAGCATCAAACAGAACTTTTAGAAATGAAGAACACAATACAAAAAATTTAAATCTCCCTAGAAAGCATTAACAGTAGATTGAACCATGCAGAAGAAAGAATTTCTGACCTTGAACACAGTCTCCAATAAAAATCAAACCATCAAGGACAAGATAACAACCAAAAAAAATTGAGAACAACATAAGAAAATTTCTAGACATCACTGAACACCCAAATATCCATTTAATGGGTATTTCTGAATGTGAAGAACCTGCTAAAGGCATGGAAAACCTCTTTCATGAAATATTATCTGAAAGTTTTCCAAATATAGAGAAATGTATAAATTCAGACTGAAGAAATAAAATGGACTCTAAATAGAATCAACATAAAAAAACATCCTTCCCCCAGCACATCATAGGCAGATTGGTAAAAATCAAAGATAAAGACAATATTCTAAAAATGTCAAGGGAGAAAAGTCAAGTTACTTATAAAATCATACCATTAGGGTAACATCAGACCTCTCTACTGAAACAATGCTGGCAAGGAAAGAATGGGAAGATGTATTCAAACACTGAAAGGAAAACAGTTTCAACCAAGAATACTAGACCCAACAAGATTATCCTTTAAATGGAAAGAACAAATAAAAGTATTCTCAGATAAACAAAAATGGAAAGAAATCACCAATACTAGACCAGCTTGACAAGAAATATTGAGAGGAGTATTTTATCAGGAAAACTAAAGAGAGACAAACAGAAATAGGAGAACAAAAACCAGCAGAGACATTGGCTAACAATAGGAAAGAGATATGTCTTCAAATATCAGTAATAACACTGAATGTTAGTGAATGAAATTCTCCTATTTAAAAAAAGAAAAAACGACTGGCTGAATGAATACAAAAACAGAAGCCATCTATATGCTGATTACAAGAAGCACAGCTCACTGATAAGGACATATATAGACTGAAAGTGAAGGGCTGGAAAAAGGTATTCTATGTAAATGGAAGCCAGAAAAGGCTAGAATTGCGATACTGATGTCAGACAAGATAGAATTTAAGATGAAAGATGTAAGAAGAGACAAAGAAGAGCATTATAAAAACAAAACAAAACAAAACATGTTCATCAAGAAGAAATAACACTAGTAAATATGCACCAACACTGGAGCACCTAAATACATCAAAAAGAGACCGTTAGATCTCAATGGAGAGATAGACTACAACACAATAATTGTTGGGGATATCAGCACCCCTCTTACTCCTTTGGACATATCATTTGGGTAAAATATAAACAAAGAGATACAAGATACAATGACACCATACATGAAATGGACTTGACAGATATCCACAGAATATTTCACCAAAAATTCACAAAACATACATTTTTCTCATTCTCACATGTAACATGTTTAAAGGTCAACCATACGATAGGGCACAAAACAAGCCTTTACAAATTCAAATGTATAGAAACTATATTTGGAAACTTTTCTAACCATGATGGAATCAAACTTGAAGTCAGCTGCAGAACAAGCCCTAGAAAATACACAAACATGAAAACTAAACAACCTACTCCTGAATAACTTTGCAACTACAGAAGAAATTAAGATTGAAACAAAAAGTTTCACAGAAACCATTGATCATGAACAAACAAGTGTTTATAACTCTGGGACACAGCAAAAGCACTCATTAAGAGAGAGATTTATTGCAATTAGTGTCTACAAGAAAAAAGCAGAAAAGTAGCAAAAGTAACAACCTAACAAAACTCAGGGAAATGGAAAAAAACAACAATAAACCTATAAAATTCTAGGAGAAAAGAAATAATAAAGATTTGAGTAGAAATGAATGAAATAGAGAATAAAATAACTATACAGAAAATAAATGAAACAAAAAAGCTGGTTCTTTGAGAAGTTGAACAAAATTGACACACTGTTAGTTAAATTAAGCATGGAGGGTTTAAGTAATTTCCCAAGAGGATATAGTTACAGAATGTTAGAGGTTTTGGCAGAAGAGAGGTGCTAAATAGCATCCTTTTAGCTCAGGGCTTTAAGGTAGGCTGCCTGGTTCAGTGATAAAGAGCAGTGTAGGCCAAATTCAAGGTGTGTCCACATTCTCGCAAGACGAGTTATCAAGGAGGACCATGGAGTCCTGGTAAGGGAAAGAATTCTTATCACAAATGAGGCTCAGTGATAGTACTTGCCTGCCCATACCTGCGTTAATAATAGCAGTAACTGAGAACCCACAAGGAACAGACTTGTCCTGCAGCAGAGAAACCATTATAAACACCACAGGTGCATCTTTTCCATTGCCATTCAGTGAATAGGCTTTTCCTAAATTAAGCTGCTGTTCTGAGAAGGAGGAAGGTAAGGGAGAAATGTATTAGACATGGAGTTGAACTAAGAACATTTGATTATTTATCAACTAGAGCTATTTTAAAATAAAGACTACTTGGACAGGAGAAAACTAATTCTAATAATTGGCTTGCTTTGTTTTTCAATTTTTCCTTTGTCTTTTTTTTTCCATGTCCTTATCAGTATTACTGTAACTACCTTGTGGCACATAACAATCTCTAGCGAGACTATGCTTCCAGGCTTGGTTCTGACAGTGACAAAGCTGCAGACCCACAGCAAAGCAAATGGGCAGAGTTGGGGGAAGAGAGTTGAAGGCTAGTGACTTTCTATTAATGAGAAATAACCAAACTTATATTAAAGATATAATTTACACATGGTTATAGAGGAAGTTCAGTCATGACGACAGCAAGTCATTTACCTGACTTTCTAGTGGAAACACAGCTTCGATTTAGGATTTGTGGAGAGAGGTATTCAACAGAACTCTCACCCTGCTCATTGCTCTGCCTGAGACAAATTGCATACCTCTCTGCACTGCCGGAGGGGGTTGTTTCTTTCTTTCTTTCTTTTTTTTTTTTTTAAGAGAGTTTTTGTATTGTTTTGTTTTGGTTTTGCTATGGAGCACATGTGCTCACTGGAGAGACAGAAAAACAGATAGTGAAAGATCACCCCCCGGGGGCATGGCCACACCACAATCCCTTCTCCTCCATGCACATGCACACATACCTGCAGTGAGTTTTAAGTCACCAGGTTTGGGTCTTGAACCATGGTTGACTACATGGGAGTCCGGCGACATAACCATTATGCCATCTGCTGGTCCCATAATTCCTTTTTTTGAAGAATTTTTTTTAATTTGCTACAGGGCACATGTGCTCACCAGAGAGAGACAAACAGAGAGAAAGTGAGAAAGCAAATCATCAGGTCCAGGACTCAAACTGTGGTCGACCATGTGGGAGTCCATCCCTTAACCATCATGCTACCTGCTGGCCCCATATAACTCCATTTTAATAAATGTATATGCACACAATCCAAGAAAAAATGCATTATACAAGGGGTTTTCAAAAAGTTTATGGAAAAATGTATGTAATGAAAAAAAAATATGAATGGATTCCAAAATTGTTGCACCAAAATAGACTTGTGCTTTTAATCCATTTCCACAAACTCTTTGAAGTCTCTTCTTATGTCAAAATGTTACCAATGAGATAAAATCATAGGCAATAATTATTTCTTTGTTTTTCTATCTATATGTCCTTTTTTTAAAGTTTGCTATAGGAAAGTACACGTGCCAGAGACAGAGAGAGAAAGTGAGAAATCATCCCCAGAGGAAATGGCCATGCCACAATCCTATCTCCTCCATTGTCCTCTCAGGATTTTGGGCATGCACACACATATGCCTGGCGTGATTTTCAAGCTACCAGGTCCAGGACTCAAATTGCACAGTCAGCTAGGTGGGATCCAGCAGCCTTAACCTCCTCACCACCTGCTGGCCCTGTAAATTTTTTTACAAGTAGCATAAAAAGCTAAAATGAGTAAGTCTTCTTAAGATTGCCCAGAGGCTCTCAAATTTACCAAGTCCGGCTTCATTTGGAACTCCATCCTTGAGACAGACTATTTCTCCCATGAAATATGAAGCACTCTTTTAAGTTAGCATATAAGAACTCCAGAGTTGAGTATCACAGGGTAACACAGGAAGAACTCATGAGATGTCTGTACGGCTCCAAAACAGACTCCCTACATTCAGTGTTCTATTGAATTAGAACCAGAGCATGAAACCCCTGTTTCACTTACACTTGAGTTTCAACATTAATTAAGAGATTCATTATCAAGCAACTACCCCAGCAATATCTTTTCTTCTTCCTTGTGCCTCCAAATACAGAAAGATGTGCACACCCAAGAGAAGTAGGAGATAAGGACACTGGAAGTTACAGAAGTCACTGGAAGAGAAAATTGCATCAAAGGAGAAATGATTTATCAACAGGTCCCACAGGATTCTTACATTCTGGGGAAGCCACTGAGCCATTTGAGTTAGGATGATTGTAGGAGACTTCCTGGGGGTGGGTAGGGTGGGGGTGGAGAGTACCTGTATAGGAAGGTGATGAAGGAGAGGTGGGCCTCTCATGAGTGTGGAAAAGAGATGGGCCACATGAGAATAGAAAAGGTATTATATATTAAGATGAGGGAAGAAAGAGATTTTTCATTGGTTCACTTTTCATTTGTAGAGGATGATGAATGTTAGTGAAAAATATTGTAGAACTAGGGGCCAGCAGGTGGCATGGTGGTTAAGGGCGCTGGACTCTCACATGGTCGACTGATGTTCGAGCCCCAGACCTGACAGCTTGCTTTCTTAGTTTCTCTCTCTCTCTCTCTCTCTCTCTCTCCTCCCCCTACCCCCTCTCTCTCCCTCTCTGGTC
>NW_006202222.1:601956-618469 GCF_000334495.1 Tupaia belangeri chinensis
TGCCCAAGTTCCCTAGAGGAAAATAGAGGGGAAGGGATTGCAGCATGGCCATCCCCCCTGGGGGGTGATTCTCACTTTCTTTCTCTCTGTCTCTCTCTGTCTGTCTCCAAAAAAAGAAAAAAAAATAGAAACCCTAAAAAAAGCATCAAACAGAACTTTTAGAAATGAAGAACACAATACAAAAAATTTAAATCTCCCTAGAAAGCATTAACAGTAGATTGAACCATGCAGAAGAAAGAATTTCTGACCTTGAACACAGTCTCCAATAAAAATCAAACCATCAAGGACAAGATAACAACCAAAAAAAATTGAGAACAACATAAGAAAATTTCTAGACATCACTGAACACCCAAATATCCATTTAATGGGTATTTCTGAATGTGAAGAACCTGCTAAAGGCATGGAAAACCTCTTTCATGAAATATTATCTGAAAGTTTTCCAAATATAGAGAAATGTATAAATTCAGACTGAAGAAATAAAATGGACTCTAAATAGAATCAACATAAAAAAACATCCTTCCCCCAGCACATCATAGGCAGATTGGTAAAAATCAAAGATAAAGACAATATTCTAAAAATGTCAAGGGAGAAAAGTCAAGTTACTTATAAAATCATACCATTAGGGTAACATCAGACCTCTCTACTGAAACAATGCTGGCAAGGAAAGAATGGGAAGATGTATTCAAACACTGAAAGGAAAACAGTTTCAACCAAGAATACTAGACCCAACAAGATTATCCTTTAAATGGAAAGAACAAATAAAAGTATTCTCAGATAAACAAAAATGGAAAGAAATCACCAATACTAGACCAGCTTGACAAGAAATATTGAGAGGAGTATTTTATCAGGAAAACTAAAGAGAGACAAACAGAAATAGGAGAACAAAAACCAGCAGAGACATTGGCTAACAATAGGAAAGAGATATGTCTTCAAATATCAGTAATAACACTGAATGTTAGTGAATGAAATTCTCCTATTTAAAAAAAGAAAAAACGACTGGCTGAATGAATACAAAAACAGAAGCCATCTATATGCTGATTACAAGAAGCACAGCTCACTGATAAGGACATATATAGACTGAAAGTGAAGGGCTGGAAAAAGGTATTCTATGTAAATGGAAGCCAGAAAAGGCTAGAATTGCGATACTGATGTCAGACAAGATAGAATTTAAGATGAAAGATGTAAGAAGAGACAAAGAAGAGCATTATAAAAACAAAACAAAACAAAACATGTTCATCAAGAAGAAATAACACTAGTAAATATGCACCAACACTGGAGCACCTAAATACATCAAAAAGAGACCGTTAGATCTCAATGGAGAGATAGACTACAACACAATAATTGTTGGGGATATCAGCACCCCTCTTACTCCTTTGGACATATCATTTGGGTAAAATATAAACAAAGAGATACAAGATACAATGACACCATACATGAAATGGACTTGACAGATATCCACAGAATATTTCACCAAAAATTCACAAAACATACATTTTTCTCATTCTCACATGTAACATGTTTAAAGGTCAACCATACGATAGGGCACAAAACAAGCCTTTACAAATTCAAATGTATAGAAACTATATTTGGAAACTTTTCTAACCATGATGGAATCAAACTTGAAGTCAGCTGCAGAACAAGCCCTAGAAAATACACAAACATGAAAACTAAACAACCTACTCCTGAATAACTTTGCAACTACAGAAGAAATTAAGATTGAAACAAAAAGTTTCACAGAAACCATTGATCATGAACAAACAAGTGTTTATAACTCTGGGACACAGCAAAAGCACTCATTAAGAGAGAGATTTATTGCAATTAGTGTCTACAAGAAAAAAGCAGAAAAGTAGCAAAAGTAACAACCTAACAAAACTCAGGGAAATGGAAAAAAACAACAATAAACCTATAAAATTCTAGGAGAAAAGAAATAATAAAGATTTGAGTAGAAATGAATGAAATAGAGAATAAAATAACTATACAGAAAATAAATGAAACAAAAAAGCTGGTTCTTTGAGAAGTTGAACAAAATTGACACACTGTTAGTTAAATTAAGCATGGAGGGTTTAAGTAATTTCCCAAGAGGATATAGTTACAGAATGTTAGAGGTTTTGGCAGAAGAGAGGTGCTAAATAGCATCCTTTTAGCTCAGGGCTTTAAGGTAGGCTGCCTGGTTCAGTGATAAAGAGCAGTGTAGGCCAAATTCAAGGTGTGTCCACATTCTCGCAAGACGAGTTATCAAGGAGGACCATGGAGTCCTGGTAAGGGAAAGAATTCTTATCACAAATGAGGCTCAGTGATAGTACTTGCCTGCCCATACCTGCGTTAATAATAGCAGTAACTGAGAACCCACAAGGAACAGACTTGTCCTGCAGCAGAGAAACCATTATAAACACCACAGGTGCATCTTTTCCATTGCCATTCAGTGAATAGGCTTTTCCTAAATTAAGCTGCTGTTCTGAGAAGGAGGAAGGTAAGGGAGAAATGTATTAGACATGGAGTTGAACTAAGAACATTTGATTATTTATCAACTAGAGCTATTTTAAAATAAAGACTACTTGGACAGGAGAAAACTAATTCTAATAATTGGCTTGCTTTATTTTTTTTTTTTTTTTTTTTTTTGGGTATTTGTCCATTATCCAGCAATGATTGTTATCAGCTTGCTATAGAAAATGAAGAAGAGAAGTCATGTGGTTTTGCACAGCTGTGTTACATGGTGGGAAAAATTTTACTCTTGCATTTGTGTACCTGTACCTGCTTTTATATCTGCAGTGAACACTATTTTCTTAACCTTTATGTGTCCTATTATTCTTTAAGTCCAAATTCATGTGTCATCTCCTTTGTGAAAAATATCTTTGGGACTCCAGACAGAGTTAGTGACTTCATCCTTGTGCACCTAAAACACATAGTTCACCAGCCTCTGGCACATTGTATGGAACCACTTGTTAACCTCTGTCTCTTCCTCTTGACTATGAACACTTGCATGCTCTGGGTCTCAATACATTTTATCAGATGAATACATAATCATATGAGAATATTTGTATTATGGTCTTGAAATTCCTATAAGAACAACAGCAACAAATTGTTTTTATATAAAACACATCATTGGCCACAGTGTTCCATTGAGATAACTAAGAAACAACTGACTTGAATACAGAGTGTACAAATTTTCACATATGGATGATTTTTGCAAGTACACGATATGAAAAAGAAAATCAGCAACTTCCTCACCTCTCTTCAGCCTCCCCCAACTAAACTTACATCTATAAGAAGACCATCACAAGCCACTTCTACATTTTATTATTACTATTTTTTTAACAGATTTTTGCTGTAGGGTCCATGTGCACTCACCAGAGAGTCAAGGAGATAGAAAGCAAGAAATCACTCCCCAGAGGGGATGGCCATGCCACCATCCCTTTTTCTCCATGTTCCTCTTTGGATTTTGTGCATGCACACACACACACACACACACACACTCGTGACCTGTGTGAGTTTCAAGCCTCCTGAACTCAAACTCAAACAGCCATGTGGGAGCCCAGTGACATAACTATAATACCATCTGCTGGTCCATACATTTATTTATTAATTTACTTGTATATCTACTTGCCCCAATTGGATCAGAACCATCTAACGCATAAATACACCTCCTTGGATTCTTTAGTTGAAAATAGGGAGAAGGCACTCAGAAAATATTTATTCAATGAGTAAATTAATGGATTTTTCTTGTGTCTTAATGTTTTTACATTAGATATTCTTGGTATCCAAATGTTATAGAATGCCTAAGAATCATGCAAAAAGTTGGATAGACGAAACATTCCCATGACCCATACCCATAGGTTCTCTGTTTCACTATCTCTGAGTTTAAAGTGAGAAATCTGCATTTTAATCAGTACCTCTGGTGGTTCTGGTGTGAATCTGATCCACACAAGAAAAATACTAGTCTAGGGAGTTAACATTTCTTTTCTTCCTGCACTGTCTGCATTTCAAGAGAATGCTGAATTTATTTCTAGAGTGTATGCACCTTATGGAGAGGTCATTTAATATTAACTTTTACATAACACCCATTTCCATACAGGTATTAAGTTATTCACACTACTACTCTTACAGAGGTCTTTGCATTATCATCCAATTAAAATTTGCAATGCCGACCCCGCCATTACCGCCAACCATCATTTCCGCTTTATTTTTCTCCAGTTCATTTATCAGACATAAACATACTATATAATTTATTTATTTTATTTATTTTCTGCCTTCTTCTTTTAGAGGATGAATATCATGATAAGATTTTGTTCTTTTCTTTCCCCTCCATACCCCCGTGCCTAGACTGTGCCAGTGACTCATAAAGCAAACAAAATTGTTGACTTAAAAAAAAAAATGGATGGCCAATTACTGGAAACTCAACCTGGAGAGAGAGAAAACACAAGCAATGCATCTGGTTTGTGCGCCATTGATTCTTTTCTTTCAGTTATGTACCAGTTGCTAAATAGAAACCTTTTGCTGCCATTTCTTTTAAAATCACTAATAATACAATTCATTTGAAAATTGCCCAGAACAACTGCAATAGCTTCAGAGAATGCCATCTCCCTGGCCATGACTACATGAATAACAGTGCTTCCAGTCAGTTTTATTTCCACATAACTTTTATTGAAGTCTGTTCAGTCTGGATCTCTCCTCAGCTTATTAAGTTAAAATTTCCCTATCAATGGTACCACTCATGGAACTGCCGTTTAGCTTATAATGAAGACTAATAGCTGGTAGTGGATTTCAGAGTGACTCACATTCTCCTAGAAAGTTATAAAAGGCTAGCCATGGTCTAGCCTATACGCTAATAGAATTTGATAAGTAGTACTTTAAGTTTTAAGTGTTACACTAGTTCATATGTTACAAACAAAAAAAAAAAGTTAGCTTAAAGTGGAAAAAAAACCACTAAGGCACTACAGAAGAAAATTACATTTATATACCCTTGGACATTTAAAATTTTTTCACTGAAATTTAAAACTATTTCAAGAGTGAAATGAATATACTATCTTTTTTCTTTTTCTTCTTCTTTTTTTTTTTGAAGAGGTTTTTGCTATAGGGCATGGGTGCTCGCCAGAAAGACAGACAGAGACAGAGAGACAGAAAGCGAGAAATCACCTCCCAGGGGGGATGGCCACACCGCAATCCCTTCTCCTCCATTCTCCTCTCGGGATCTTGGGCACGCATGCACACACGCCCAGCGTGAGTTTAAGCCACTGGGTCTGGGACTCAAACCG
The DNA here is from genome assembly GCF_000334495.1 of Tupaia belangeri chinensis. Taxonomy (NCBI): domain Eukaryota; kingdom Metazoa; phylum Chordata; class Mammalia; order Scandentia; family Tupaiidae; genus Tupaia; species Tupaia belangeri. Next base: position 607,209 of record NW_006202222.1, read on the forward strand.
CGGTTGACTACGTGGGAGTCCAGCGACATAGCCGTTACTCTAACTGCTGGTCACTCTCCTTCATTCTTCTCTCGGAATCCTGGGCATGGACACACACGTGCCCAGTGTGAGTTAAAGCCACTAGTTCCGAGACTCGAGCCACAGTCAACTACATGGGAGTCCAACGACATAGCCATTACTCCAATTGCTGGTCCCAAGAGAAATATGCTTTCAAGTTATGTGTAATTGCTTATTACTAAAAGAAACATTGGTTTTCTGACTTTTCTCTTTTACACATGAGTTTTGCATAGAATTCTATTCCCTGGTGCTGAAATCATCTAGATATGCAGACATTAAAACACATTTAGCCATAATACCCCTATTTCCAAATACTTTGAATTCAACAGAATTTGATTGCCAAATATTAGGTCATTGGAAAAGTCATGATATATATTTCTGTTTTTATATGTAAAAATGGGTCATGACTTTCCTGACAACTATACACACACACACACACACATACATACACACATACATGCATACACATGTATACACATGTATGTAATTTTCAGGATGGTGGAAACAAAGCTGAAATTTTCTTGTTGACATAACATAAATGTGTTATGACTTAGGCAAATAGTTTAGCACTTTGAATATTCACAACATCCTCTTTAACTATGATAACTTTCTAGTTATAATGACCTGGTCTAATTATAAAGAGCGTTTTCTTTTACTTTCAAAAGTAGCCCAGCTTGGGAACCAGCAGATGGCGGAAAGTTTACATCGTTGGACTGTCATGTAGTCAATAGCATTTCAAGTCCAGGACCCAGCGACTTGAAATTCACTCTGGGTGTGTGTATGTGCATGCCCAAAATTCCAAGAGGAGAATGGAGAAGGGATTACAGCATGGCCATCCTTAGGGGGGTGATTTCTTACTTCCTGTCTCTCTGTCTCTGTCTCTCTGGCCAGTGTACACACCCTATAGCAAAAATCTCTCTCTAAAAATAAAAAGAAGTAGCCCAACTTGATGAAAAATTATGTAGTTACTTATAAGTACAAGAGATTTATTATCTCTGTTTTTTGATAATTCAAACTCAGATTTTTGAATTGTTTTGTTATTTATTTGTTTAATGTTAATGGAAAAAAAGAGGTAAACTCTGATTTTCTAGTTTCTAAATTATATCCTACTTCCTTTGACTCAGAATCTACAGTATGATAGAACTAGCATTGAGTAAACTCTTCCAAAATTAACTTCAAGATTGTATTTGGATGAGTGAATGTAGTGTAGGGCCATGGGACAGGAAATCGTATTTACAGAACATTGATTTTGTCCTGTGGCTTAATGTTTGTTATAAAACTGAGTCTTCACAACACTCCCTATTAACATAAGTATGAATCTCCCAAATTATAATGAGGAAATTGAAATTCAGAGAGCTTAAGTAACTTGCACTAGCAAATGCAGCTAGTAAGAGATCCAAAAATACTCAAAATTGCAAATTATAGTTTTTTCAGTATAATTCCTAGAAATCATAAAATATTCAAGGATGTAGACATTGCTTTACAGAAAATGGAAACAAAGAAATATAAAGCAATTCAACCACAATTTCACAGTTTATTGTTGGAATACATAATCCAAAGTTTTTCATTTTTTATATCTTAATGATCTGCCTTTCCTATTCTCCAGAAAATAGATTTGTATCAGAAGCTATGGAACCAGCTACTTACTGACTTCTGACACCGGAGTCACTTAGCCTAAAAGCTATATATATATATATTTTTTTTTTTTCTGAGAGATTTTTGCTATAGGGTATATGTGCTTGCCAGAGAGACAAAGAGATATGGAGAGATAGAAAGTGAGAAATCATCCCCTAGGGGAGATGGCCATGCCACAATCCCTTCTCTTTCATTCTCCTCTTGGGATTTTGGGCACGCATGCACATGTGCCTGGTTTGCATTTTAGGTCTCTAGGTCCGAGACTCGAACCATGGTCAACTATGTGGGAGACCAGCATGTAACCTTTAAGCCATCTGCTGGTCACTAAAAGCTGTTGTTTTAATTATTTCAGGAGATCTCTGCTAGATGGAAGCCTATGTGTATGTTTGGGAACAAAATACTTCTTTTCCCTTTCATTTTGCTTTCATTTTCTCTTTTTCATCTCTTGACTACCATATAACACAACTACTAGCTGATAGAGGTCAGACAAGAAAATAGGACACTGAGATCTATTTAAGTCTGTGGAGATGATTTTGCCATTATGAATAGTAGTTGAACCTTGATTTCTTCTACATTTGTATTCCAGAGAAACTCTTTGGCAAGGAAGCAAATATTCTATTTACTTGTTTTAAAAATATTAATATCCAAGACAATGTCTTTTGAGACACTAACACTTAGTAGTATTTTTTTCTTTCATCCTTTTCTCTCTTTTGTCTCTCTTTTTCTTTCTTTTTTTCTCTCTTTAATTTCTTTTCTTTCTTTCTTTATTTTTTGTTAGAAGGCACATGCACTCACTAGAGTGAGACAGAGAAAGTAAAAGAAGAAAACAACCTTCTTGGGGAATGGTCACACCGCAATCTCCTCTCCTTCATCTCTCTCTCTCTCTCTCTCTGTGGGGATTTTAGGCATGCACATGTGCAGGGTGTGTATCTCAAGCCACTAAGTCTGGAACTCAAACCACATGGTAGTCCAAGAAGGATCCAGCTACCCTAACGTGAAGCTAGACCAGAATTTCTAATTTTATGTCAGAATCATAAATTTTATTAAATCTTTGATTTTTGAGACATTACACCAACTGCTGGCCCCTCTAGTTCCATTTCACTGCACCCAGAAACATATTTCATATGATCTTAGTCTTCTTTAACTTTTTAATGCTTTGTTGAGGCCTAACATATTATCTATCCTTGAGTATGTTATTTGTGCATTTTATAAGAATGTACATTCAACTATTATTAGGTAGAGTATTCTGTTGGTTCTAATAGTATTTTCAAGACTTATTTCATTACTATTATGTTTGATTTACCTATCAATTCTTGAATATCAGGTATTAAAAATTTTTAGTATTAATGTGTAGTTACTTATTTCTACCTTCAATTATGTCAAGATTGCCTTCATGTATTATGCTCTGGTGTTAGGTACATAAATATTTATAATTGTTATGTTTTCCTGGTGAATTCACCTATTTAGCACTGTACAATGTTCTTGTTTGTCTCTTGAAACAACTTTGACTTAGTCTACTTTGTCTTCATTAAGTATGGCTACCCTCTCTTTCTTTTGGTTACCATTTCCTGGTCTTTCTTTTTCTGTCCTTTTATTTTAGCCTAAGTATATCCTTATATTTTAAAGTGATTCTCATATGGACAGAATGTGTCTGGATTTTAATTTCTTACCCTCTTTATGCCTCTTGATTGATTTTCAAAGTAAGTTTGTGCTGTTTAAAAGATTTAAGAATGTTGCAAGTTTATGAAATTTAATGGGCTGTAAGAAGTAACCTGTGTTGAAAATATTGCAGAAGTCCTCCATGGTGAGTTATAGAAAATCATGAATGATAGTGATTATAAAGTAAAGCAAGTTTCTATTTTAATTTTACAGGATAATTTACATTTTTTGGACAAAACGCATCTGATGCTATTGTAGATGACAAGAAAAAAATGCCACTTTTTATTGGTAATTATAAAAATAATATTAATCTCAATTTATGATTAGCATATTATTTTCCCAAGCCACATAGCCAGTAAGGGATTGCTAAAGAGTGTCTACCTTGCACAATGTGTAATAATATATAATGCCTTTTTATGCATTAAAAACGATATGTATAAAAATTATGTGAGAAAATATTACCTGCAATTCATCAATAAGTATATAGATAAGAAAAAAAAAAACTTACAAAGGAGGACTTTTTTTTTTTGCTTTTTTTTTTTTTGGAGAGATTTTCACTGTAGGGCGCGTGCATTCGCCAGACAGACAGAGAGAGACATAGAGACAGAAAGCGAGAAATCACCCCCCGGGGGGGATGGTCACGCCGCAATCCCTTCTCCTCCATTCTCCGCTCGGGATCTTGGGCACGCACGCACACGCGCCCGGCGTGAGTTTTAAGCCACTGGGTCCGGGACACGAACCGCGGTCGACTACGTGGGAGTCCAGCGACATAGCCATTACGCTAACTGCTGGTTCCCACAAAGGAGGACTTTTGATTATAAGTAAAACAGCAAATAAATAAATAAGTAAATAAAGTTTAGCATTACCAGTTATGAAGAAATATCTCCATGGTAGTTTATCCTTTTGCAGACACCCAAGTCTTTGCCTACTCCAAGGTCTCTAGGAGACATTTTTGTGTTTTCAACCAGTATTTTATAATTTAGGTTTTATGTTTATATCCTCCATGCATTTTGAGTTTATTTTTCTTAGTGGTGAGAGAGAAAGATCCAGTTTCATTCTTCTGCAGGTGGATATCCAGTTCTCCTGGCACCATTTGCTGAAGAGATTTTCTTTTTCCCACTGGATTGCCTTGTGCCCTTTGTCAAGAATAACGGCTCCATGTTTTGGGATTTGTTAATTCTGTTCCATTGGTCTATGTGTCTATTTTTGTGCCAATGCTATCCTCTTTTAATGATCACAACTTTGTAATCTGTTTCGAGGTCATTAAGTGAGATGCCTCCTACTTTATTCTCCTTGAATAGTATTGCTTTGGCAATATGGGGCCTTTTATGATTCCAGACAAATTTTATGACTGGTTTTTAATTTCTGTAAAGAATATATCCAGTAGTTTAATTGGGATTGCATTAAATTTGTGGATTGATTTGGGTAGGTGTGACACCTTGATTATATTAGTTCTTCCAACCCAGGAACATGGGATGTTTTTCTACTTTTTTGTACCATTTTTAATTTCTTTTTCAAATGTTTCATACTTTTCTTTGTAAAGATCTTTGACATCTTTGGTAAGGATTATTGGTTTGGGGCTATTGTAAATGGAATTTCTTTCTTCAACACTGTCTCAGTTTGTGCATAGTTACTGTATAAAAATGTTAGATTTTCATAGGTTGATTTTATATCCTGCCACTTTACTGTATTCATTTATTACTTCCAGGAGATATTTTTGTGAATTCTTTTGGATTTTCTCTGTATAGTATCATATCATCTACAAATAGAGATCATTTCACTTCTTTTTCTATTTGGATACTTTTTATTTGACTCTCTTGTCTAATAGCATTGACTAGAAATTCCAGTACTATGTTAAAAAGGAATGGAGAAAGTGGGCATCTTGTCTTGTTCCAGATTTTAGTGGAGAAGCTTTTAGCTGATGTTCGCTACAGGGTTTTCATAGATGGTTTTGATTGTGTTGATGAATGTCCCTTCTTGCTAATTTTGCTGAGAGTCTTAATAATGAAGGGATGTTTTATTTTATCAAATGGTTTTTCTGCATTGATAGATACGATCATACTTTTTTTATATTTTCTTTTGTTAATGTGACATATTATATATATATATTTTGCACATGTTGCACTATCCTTGCATCTCTAGAATAAAGCCTACTTGGTAATGGTGTATAATCTTTATAATATGTTGCTGAATACAATTTGCTAGTATTTTGTTGAGAATTTGTGCATCCGTATTCAGTAGGGATATGAGCCTGAAGGTTTATTTTTCTGTCATGTTCTTGTCTGATTTGGGAAGTAAGATAATGGAGGCTTCATAAAATGAATTGAGGAGGGTTCCTTCCTTTTGAATCTTTAGAAGTAGTTTAAGGAGAATTGGGGTTAGTTCTTCTTTAAAAGATTTTTAAAATTCAAAAGTAAAGCCATCTAGACCTGGGTTCTTCCTTGTTGGGAGACTATTACTGATCCAATATCACTGCTTGTTATGGGTCCATTCAGACTTTCTATTTCTTCCTGGTTCAATCTCAGTAAGGTATATATGCCCAGAAATTTGTCCATCTCATCTAGGTTTTTTTGTTTGTTTGTTGGAATGTAGTCACTCATATTCTCTGGTGATATTTTGTATTTCTGTTATATTCATTTTAATAATGCCTGTTTCCTTGCTGATTAGATTTATCTTGTCTCTCTGTTCTTAATTGATCTAGCTAACAGTGTGTCAATTGTGTTTATCTTCTCAAAGAACCAGCTTTCTTTTTCATTTTTTTAATGGATAGTTCTTTTATTCTCTTTTTAATTTATTTCTGCAGTAATCTGTATTATTTACTTTCTCCTAGAATTTTTCTTGGGGATTTGTTATTGTTTCTCCATTTCCTTGAATTGTATCATTAGGTTGTTTATTCTTTACCTTTCAGGTTTTTTTCTTATGGGCACTAATTGCTATGAACTTTCTTTCCTCTTATTACTGCTTTTGCTGTGTCCCGTTGGTTATAAACACTTGTTTCTTCATTATCATTGGTTTCTCTGAACCTTTTGCTCTCAGTCTTAATTTCTTTGATAGTTGTAAAGTCATTTAGGAGTAGGTTATTTAGTTTCTATGTGTTTGTGAATTTTCAAGGGATCTCTCTGTAGCTGTTTTCAAGTCTGATTCCATTGTGGTTGGAAAAGATGCTAGAGATAGTTTCTATACTTGTGAATTTGTAAAGCCTTTTTATGTGCCCTATCTCGTGGTAATCTTCAAAAATGTTCCATGTGGGGATGAGAAAAATATATATTTTGTGGTAGTTGGATAAAAGATCTGTAGATGTCTGTCATGTCCATTTCATATATGGTATCATTTAGATCTTGTATCTCTGTTTATCATTTTGTACAGATTATCTGTCCAGAGGAGTCACTGGGGTGTTGAGATCCCAATTATTGTGTTGCAGTCTGTCTCTCCATTGAAATCTAAAAGTCGCACTTTGATTCGTTTAGGTGCTCCAGTGTTGGGTCATAGTTATTTACAAGTGGTAAACTTGGTGAACAAGTTCTTTTAGTACTATATAATGTCCTTCTTTGTCTCTGCTTACATCTTTCATCAAATAGTCTATTTTGTCTGATTCCAGTATCATTACTCCATCCTTTTTTTTTTTTTTTGGTTTCCATTTATATGGAATATATTTTGCCAGCCTTCACTTCTAGTCTATGTATGGCCTTATCAGTGAGTTTTGGTTCTCGTAAGCAGAATATAAATGGCTTCTGTTTTTGTATCCACTTAGCCAGTCTCTGTCTTTTAAGGGAAGAATTTAGTCCATTAACATTCAATGTTATTATTAATATTTGTGGACATATCCTTGTTATTTTGTTAGCCATTTTCTCATCTGTTTTTTGTTCTCTTATTTCTGTTTGTTTCTCTTTATTTACCCTGATACAACACTCCTGTCAGTACTTCTCATAAAACTGGTCTAGTATTGATGAATTCTTTCAGTTTTTGTTTATCTGAGAATTCTTTTATTTGTTCTTCCTATTTGAAGGATAATCTTGCTGGATATAGTATTCTTCATTAAAATTGTTTTTCTTTTAAAGTTTTGAATACATCTTCACATTCTTTCCTTACCTGCATTGTTTCAGTTGAGAGGTCTGATGTTAGCCTAATGGGATAATCTTTACAAGTCACTCGATGTTTCTCTCTTGCCATTTTTAGAATATTGTCTTTGTCTTTAATTTTTACCAAACTGGCTATGATGTGCCATGGTGAGGATATTCTTGTGTTGATTCTATTTGGGGTCATATTTTAAAATTTCTTGGTCTGAATTTAACCATGTTTCTCTGTGTTTAGAAAATTTTCAGACAGTAATTCATGAAAAGAGGTTTTCCATGCCTTTAGCATATTCTTCACCTTCTGACATACACATTATATGGATAGTTGGGCATTTCATGGTGTCTAGAATTTCCTTTGTGTTGTACTCTTTTTTGTGGTTGTTTTTAAATTCTTTTTGGTGATTTGGTCTATGTTGGAGACTTTGTCTTCAAGGTCATAAATCTTTTCTTTTATGGTCCTATCTTCTGTTAATGTTTTTTAGGGAGATTTTAATTTCTTGTATTGTATTCTTTATTTTCCAGAAGTTCTGTTTGATTCTTTTTTAGGGTGACTATTTCTTTATGAAATTCCTCTTTCTTGTCCTGAAATGATTTTCTCATTTCCTATAATTGATTGTCTGTTTTCTCTTGCATCTCACTGGGTTTATTACTATGAATATTTAGAATTCTTTTTCTGACATTTCTGTGTATTTCTCTGTGTTGTCCAGTGTTGGTGAGAAGCTACTATATTCACCTAGGGGGAGAGTTACCACCTTGTTTTCTCCTGTTTCTTAGATATCTGTGCTGGTTCCTAGTCATCTATGCAGTATCTACTTTCTTCCATTAATTGGAGTAGATTCTGTATTACTGGTACAGAAAATTTGACCCTTATTTCCTAGGTGTGTTCCTATTGGAGTTCTGTGTCTCCCAGGTCAGAGTAGTTATGATCTTCAGGTGCTTGGCTCCTCTACCAAATGTTTAGCTCTTGATGATGTGGTAGCAAGCTAGGGAGATATAACTTAGAGAAGAGGATCAAGTGTCACAAAAGATGCAAAGTTGCTCCCAGGCCCCAAGCACAACCACCCAAGGAGGTCTGCCCAGACCATTCTCATGTCTCCTAGTGGATGGGGTGAGCCCAGGGCACTAGAGCTGTGGGCAACAGCTGGAACTGCGGCAAAAGTTCCAAAGTTATTCCCAGACCCTGAGCATGCACTCACCCATGAAGGCCTGCTCAGATCAGGCTCGGATGGTGAGCCCGGGCTGCCAGAGCAGTAGGCAATGGAGTAGAAAAGTTCTAAAGTTGCAACCAGGCCCCAAGTGCAGACTCACCTAGAACTATAATTTTCAATACAGTTCATGATTTTTCTCTATGAGTATTGAGACTCACTGTGTGATATATACTGAGTTTTCACAAAGATCATTAGATTGGGAAACTAAAGACCATGGGCCAAATCCATTCTACCATCCTGCTTCTGTAAATATGAAAAATGTATTTTGTCCTACTACTTTACTTTTCATTTTCATTTTGTTATTGTAACAAAGCTACACTCATTTATTACATGTCTATGGCTTTTATTGTGCCCCTTTGGCAGAGTTGGTAGTGACCCACAACCCTAAAATATTTACTAGTTATCCATCCATGGAAAATGTATTGCTTAAACTTGAGATACAAAATGTTATATATTAAAAAAAAAATGTTATATATTAAATATTTTACTATACTCTGAACTCATCTTGAAATAGAGTAAATCACAAAACTATTATGGGGCCAGCAGGTAGAGTGATGGTTAAGACACTGGACACTTCCACATGCCCAACCACAGCTCAAGTCCCAGACCTGGTGACTTGCTTTCTCACTTTCTATCTCTCTCTGTTTCTCACTCTCTCATCCAATTAAAATAAATGAATGAATTAATAATATTAAATAATCCTTAAAATACTATTATCAAAACATATAAACTCAGTATATTGTAGATACAAGTTGTATAGTATATAAAAATTTTAATATTCAGCAGCTTTGCCATGCATTAAGCCCAAGAGTATCTAATTTATAGGGTTCATTTATAATGAGGATTTCTATTTAATAGTGTTTTATGACCTAGAAGTTGATGATAAACTGAAGAAATTATCAGTATACAAGATGTTTTTTCAGCATTGACACACTGTTTACAATTAGTCTAAATTATTGATTTTATGCAAACTCATAAAACTTAAGGACATAAAAACTTCAGTGATGTAATAGACTTCTATTTCTAGTTGGTTTCTAAAACTTCTTTTTTTGGGGGAGGAGGGAAGTGTCTCTCCTCTATTTTATGTGATTCTTTAAGGCCAGTCAATTACATAAACCCAACTTACTCATGAGAGTGAACATGTAGTCCAAGCAAGAGATTATCAAATTTCTTTTCAGAAATTGATAAAAGTGTTGGTTACTTCTTTCATATGGAACCATAGGTTATAAGAGCAATTATATACTCAATTATATATAAAAATATAGGATTTAAGTTTCCTGTGATGACCTTTGCCTAGTATTGTAACCAATCACATGGCAAGTACAGTGGAGAAATTAAAGATAGTATCTTGAAGCCATCATATGTAATTCTCTGAATCCAACCTAGTCCAAAGTCTCTTGAACTTTCCAATTACATTACTCAACAAATTCCATAGTTTAATCTAGTTTTTTGAGTTTCACCTTTTGCAATTTAGATACCTGATTAATTCTGATATATTTATCATAGTTCAAGACAAATTGTCTCATTGTGTTGTTATTTCTTATATGTGTTATATTATAAAATATATCTTGACCTACAACTTTATCTTTCATTTTCAGCGCCAGTTAATATCTCTATATCAAAACAAAGGAATAACTAACTGATCTGATGTATATGAAAAGTATGTTGTGTAATCCTAAAATACAAATTTAGATATTATTTTTAAATGTGCTCTTGAAGAAGTTCTTAATGTGTTAGCTAAGTTTAGTTCTGAACTGGAAACCTGTCCAGAAATTGCTGATGGTGTTAACAAGGGGTGTTACTAAGGTCCCCACAATGTAGCAGGACATCCCCATAGATAAACTATAGGATCAGATCTAGGTTTGAAATCATGTTTATTCAGCCACTGGGAAATAAGTCTATAAACTGGTATATAATGCCGATTTCTGATTAGTGAATCTGATTCATGAGTCATGATGCTATGGATAAATATGTGATAATATTCTTAGTTGTAGACCTTGTTAAATGCTCTATACAAGTATCTTCAAATATCTTCTGGACTCAAAGATTTTATAATTTCAATTTTCAGGTGAGATGTTTATATGATAACCAAGTGTATGAGACAAAAAAGAGCTTGGTAAATGATATGATTTCAGTTGAACCTAAAAATATTTTTTTCTTCTAAACAAAAGGCTCACTAATCTGGTCAAATTTTGCCCCAATAGCTTTATTTCTACAGAGCTAAGATTTTAAATGTCAAATAACTTAGGATATAGTACTTGCTGACTTGCCTACTTATTTAAATATAAGGACTAATGAGAAATTCTTCCTTTCAAGGAACAAAGGAGGAATAGAACATAAAAATACTGAGAACAATTAGCCTAAAGTACAATTTTGCCCAAGGAAGACCCAGTAACTGGGAATAATATAAGGCCAAATCCTAGTCAGACTATGAAACCGGGTGGTCTAATCGCCATCTTTATTTATTTTTTTTTTTAAAAAGAAAGAGGTAGAGAGAGAGGCAAAAATCTAATATGTGATGGCAGTTAAGAAAAAACTGTCAGGACCAGCAGTTGGCGTAATGGCTATGTCGCTGGACTCTCATGTAGTTGACCGCGGTTCGAGTCCTGGACCTGGTGGCTTAAACTCA
>NW_006202222.1:618594-641871 GCF_000334495.1 Tupaia belangeri chinensis
AGCCCCCTATAGCAAAAACCTACCCCCCCCCCAGAAAAGAAAAAACTGTCAAAAAAGTAGACAACAAATAAAACTGCAATATTGCTAATTAAAGAGAAAGGAAAAATAATAAAATTTGACAGTGATTATAATTTTTCATTAAAAAGTTTATGACTTCACATATGCATATATTTCTAATGAGACAGAAAGTTAGAAACAGAATATTAAGGCTTGAAATAAACGTGAGAGAATACAAGGAATGATTACTAGTCAACACGGGTACTAAGTCATTCAAAACGTAAAAAAAAAAAATAAAACTGGAAAGCAAAATAGAGGAAAAAAGTGAATGTCAAAGAAGTGTGCTAGAAAATCATTTTGTATATAAATATATGTGTGTGTATATAGAAAAATGTATCAAATTCCAACTATAAATTTTATTTTATTTTATTATTATTATTGCTAAGGGGGACATGCACAAGCAGGAGGGTGACAGATAGAGATAGAAAGAAGAAGGAGAGAAGAAAGCACCCCCATGGGGAATAGTCATGTTCTAATACCTCTTCCTCCTTTCTCCTTCTTTTCTGAATTTTGGGCATACAAACTTGTTAGCCAACAACGTTTCGTAAGCCGCTGGTCAGGTTACAACTGTGTAGTCCACCATATGAGATCTGGCTGCCTTAATCATCAGGCCATGGAGCCAGACTCCAACTATAAAACTTTAGTAGTCATGACAATATAATCACTGAGAGAACTTCACCTACATACAAGTCTGTGGCCTCCTGAATTCTAAATCCTCTCTCACTACTAAAAATTTTGCAGTTACTGTTTGAAAGTTAGGATTAAAAAAATCAGATTCCTGTGAGTATTCTTTTTATTGGTTGATTGATTTTATTATGGTAAGAACATTTAACGTGACATATGTACGCTTAACAATTGTTTAAGCATATAATGAGATATCAGCTCAGACCTGTTAGGCTGGTTATTATAAAACAAAAACAAATATTGGTCAATATGTGGAGAAATCTGAAATCTTGTATGCTGGGTGGGAATATAAAATGTTACAAATGGTGCCACCTACCTGTCTACTGAAAGATGAATGGATAAGGAAATATGGTATAAACATGCAGTAGGATATTATTTATCTTTTAAAAAGAAAGAAATCCTGGGTCAGGCAGTGGTACAGCAGTAACACAACTATAATAGATTTACATTGGATGATGTTAGGTTTGTGTCCTGGGCCCTCCCAGTGCATGCTGGGTATACCTGAGCATACCCATGGTCTGGACTGGTTGACACTGGAGAAGGAACACAGTGTGTGGACCTATTGGGAGTCTGTGTCTCTCTGCTTCTCTCTCTGTTTCTCTTTCTCATTGAATAAATTGATAGGCTTAAAAAAATAAAGAAATCCTGCCATATACAACAACATGTATAAACTCTAAGATGCTATACTAAGTGAAATAAGTCTGCGGCTCTCTTTTTGTCAGCCATACTGATTTTGCCAGCCTGACAGTTTTTAATCATTTGCTTTATTTAATTAGTAATGAATTTGAAATTATATCTCTGTGGTATTATAAAGAATTTCTTAATCAGTTTTGATTGTTTCTTTTCCAGAGATTGCAAAGACAGATGCTTATACCAAAAGTAACCTTACTTTACAACTGAAATTAATTCAGTCAAAGGGTAAGGCAAAACAGCCTCCCAAATGAGACAAGGAACAGATGAAGGAATATTCCCTGCTACGTTTTTATTTTATTTAAATATACTATATTACATTCACAAGGATCCTGCTATTCAATTTGCCCAACGTGATTAAAAGTGGTGAAGTTATACTCCTACAATAACAAATCAAAATAAACTGAATGGATGCATCTCGCACCTAATCATTTTTATACCCAGTGACATATATCTGAAAAAGAGCTAACTGACTGGTTTTGTTCTTTTGTTTATTTCAGTAGGTGTGTGTTAGCTAGTCACCTTGAACATTATTCCGTGTATTGTGTTAAAAAATTATTTTATGCAGGCCAGTTCATGACCTGGTGGTTGGGGCAGCTGGATTACGCAATGGCCAACTGGATGGCTTGAGTCTCAGACCAAGGGGCTTGAAAAACATTCCATGTGCATGTGTGTGCATGCCCAAAATCCCACAGAAGGGAGAAATGGAGAACAGACTTCAGCATGACCATTCCTTATTGGAGGAAGAGGGTGGTGCTTTCTTACTTGCCTTCTCTCTTATCTGTCTCTCTGCAGTGAACACATATGTCACCCAACTGTCAAACAGTTGCTTTATGCAAGTAAGGTTTTTTTAATTAAAAATTCTAAATATAAACCTTATGAGTTTAGGATTATTATTATTTCTATTTTACAAATGAAAAAAGGATTGCCCAAAGTACAGGATTCATTTAATGCATCATTTGGATCTGAGCATTTGCTTTGATATCTGGTCTGAGTTGCTCTAAAAAACAGTTTGTGCTGCCCTAACAATCATGAAAATAGGTCACTTTGTGGTAGATTAAATTATTGGTCCTAATTTTTCACTCTGTTGTAAAAGATTCTTCTATGCGCTTGTCATTAACTCATCATAGTTAAAGCGTACCTTCTTACCAATTGAGTTTGGCCTTTGACATATTTGACTGGACCAGTGGGGTGGTAGCAGATATGAAGCAAGCAGAGACTTGAATTTCATTCATGGGTATTCATGACAACTTATCCCAGAGCTGGAAATAAATATGAGAAAACTACACTGTCCTTATAGTTTATCATCCTAATATCATGAAGTCACGTAAGTAGCATAAATGATATAGTACTTTTCTGCATTAAATCAGTACCTTTGATGACTTTTTTTGTTATTAAATGTCCTTTCAAATGTATTTCCACTCAATTTTATTTCAGGAACACTAAAAGAAATGGCAAGTTTTGGAGTCAAACCAGCTTCAGATTTTATCTCTGCAATTTTGCAGTTATTCAGATCATCTGAAGAACCTAATAGAGAGCCAGTTACAAAGCAGACTTGCTAAATACTAATAGATATTATTATTATGCTATGTTATTATAGAATTATTTATCATAGCCTGAAAAAGTATAATAAACAATTAATTTCAGAACTGTCATCATATACTCTAGATAAAACCTTCAACCTTTCAAAGACACATTTTTTTAAAAGAAATAGATTAAATGTCACTATTTACATGTTTTGTACTGACATTTACAAAAGAGGCGTACTTGGCTGAAAGGTTCCCAGAAAACAAAACCTTTATATTATTTATTTTATAGTTTACTGCTTCTTTGGTCAAATCAGGTGTGTATCAATTGCTGCTACTTTCTCAAGGGTAATTTATTCATCAGGAGAGCTAGACAAAGCTCAATATTGGCTTTTAAATTTAAGAAGCAAAGTTAATGTTCTTTCCAAAGTAATACTCATCTCAATATCTCAGTCACTCACCCAGGCCAGTTGATTTATTTATCAAAAGATAGTGTTTAACCAGAAGACACCATCTGAATTGTCAAATGTAACTTTCCATTTATTCTTAAGGTGTGAGACATTATTTTTAAAAGGAAATTGATTTTCCAAGGTATATTGTAACAGCCCTACCTCTCTAGAGAGATGGCGATGGCTTTAGCTCAGTGATACTAAACGCAAACTAAAACAAGGGTCCTTTATATCTGCCACTCGACTGTAATGATTTTAAAATCATGGAAGATAATATGTAGTCAAATAATAAAATGTTAGTAAAACTTTTTGGACAGTGTTCAGTTGCAGAAATTGGAATTCTCTTGGAAAGATTTGAGCAGAGATGAATTTACGGTCATTTCAAGGCTTACAAAATGTTGGATGTTGCTGAAGAAATAGTCTAAGTGTAAATCAATTCTTTGGGCCATCTCTCTTAACATGAACTGTCGACAGGCAGACTGACTGGGAGGATTTATTTCATTGTTGTCATTCGGGGTCAACCCTGAGGAGCTCTAGTATGCAGTAGCCATCAACTTTTGACTGGTACCATAACATCATGCAAAAAACAAACAAACAACAATAAAAACAACCCCACTGTTTTTACCCCCAGTAAGACAGACCACACTTTTTTCTGCCCTGGGTAAGGCTTCTATAAAATCTTAGGTGTGGATACGTTTATGACAATTAAGCAGTCAGGACAGAGATTCTGAGCATCCTGTTTAAGCAAGTTTTCACCTTCTAACATCCTAGGTTTCATTCCACATACAATATGTTTATTTTAAAAATTATATATTTCTGCATATGGATCAAATCATACTTCATTCATGATGTATAAATCTCTTCCTTGGGTACAATATTTATTATTTGCTGAGGTTCAGAAGTAAACCAGGGACTGAATATTTAGACAGAGACTAGTCCTTAGCAGAAAAAGTCCTGATATTACTACAAAACCTTGAGGCAATTATGCACTGTAGTTCTTCTCTGGGGTTAGTAGAAGGTACCACATGATATTCAATATTTCATTACCTCTTGGTCTGCTTGGTTATAAGGCTCAAGTGAGAGCACAGCATGTTTGAGTCTGAATTCATTAATAATCTTCTCCTATCTAGGGCCCAACTTAAATCTGGCAACCACGTGTGTTTTTCAGTAAATGAAGGGTAATGTAAACTCAAGTATGTTGTATGTTACTTTCAAAATCCAAAGAGGCCTAAAAAATATTGGGATTCTTTATTATACAGTGTAACGTACTTCAATCTTTCTCTCGCTTTAGAGGGGACTACTAACAAGCCTCGGACCAAAAGCACCTCGATATTTCATTGATGTTTAACATTTTTGTGGGATTTATTGCACATCTTCTCTCATGCTTACATATATATATTTTTTAAGGTTTTTGCGATAGGGCTCGTATGCTCACTGACGAGATACAGAGAGAAACAGTGAGAGGGAAAGTGAGAAATCACCTTCTGGGGGGATGGCCATGCTGCACTCCCTTTTCCTGCATTTTCCCCCTGGGACTTTGGGCATGCATGCACATGTGCCTGATGTAATTTTCAGCCCACCAGGTCCTGAACTTACTGAACTTGGTGATGTGGGAGTCTAGCACTTTAACCACCATGCCATTTCCTGGCTCTCATGCTTGCATTTTAAGATATTTGTGGTCATTTCTATTTTATACTAACCTCACATAATTAACATAATGATATCAATATATTGGAGACATGGTGTTCCATAGGATATCAAAATAATCACTATCTTTCTGAACTATATTAGATGGCAAGAGAATTGATATCATTGTAAGGTAAGATATTGAAAGTATGCTGCTCTTCCTGCTATGTCTATGATATTTTTATTAATTCTAATTATTTGGATAAGATAAAACCATTTCTAAGTCAATATCTACATATCAGGTGCCAACGGTTTATTAATTTGCTATTGCTATTGGATAGTTACACCAAACACTTGGTAAATAGATTATTTTATTCCTATGGGTGGTCTTTTTCTGCCAACTCAATTTATTATGTGACCATTATACACCACAACATTAATTGGGAGATCATGTTTCTTTTGAAATTTCAGGGATTAGTGTAAATTCAGAGTTAGTGTCTAATTATCTTCAGAATTTTTAGGTGTTTCTCTTTCCAAACATTGGAAAATATTGACAGGTCACCCTGGGTAAACTTTGAGGAAAATTCTATTGTGGTGTCCCTCGCAATCAAGAAATTCTACTTCTAGCAATTGAGTCTGTCTTTGAATTGAATAGAGGCTATAAAGTTGGATTTCTTTCCACTAGATATAGAATTTTTAGTTTATATATGTTATTTACCCATGGTTCACTTATTTCATTGCTTGGAAATGCTTGATTAATTAAACTCTACCACAAATCTACCATAGGTCCAAAATATCCTAATAGTCACTCTGTGTGGGGCTTGTTATGGAAATGTAATTCAACTGACTCTTACAGTTAAATTATATCACCAGATACCTTTTACTTAAGGGACTAGTCTAAAGAGGGCAGCCATTATTTTGTGTTTTTCAATTAAATGGGAGCCTATCATTTGATTCAAAATGGAGGAGTATAGAAAACTTAATATTGAGCAAAGTGAGTCAAACTTGGAAAGATACACATTGTATATCTCCACTCATTTTGTACTGAGTGCTATGGCAGAGATTCAGATCTATGAAGATGTGATAGTGGATAGGATGGGTGTGGGTGTTAGAGACTGTAAGGAGGGAGAGTGCTTCTTAAAGGTGCAGGGGGAGGAAACATTTGACAGATGGAAAAATGTAAAGTTCTCTGTTGAATTAAATAAATAAATAAAAAGTTTTCAGATAGTGGCAATCCACTGGTAATCAGAGACAGAACCAAGAGAACCAAATTTAAATCTCTCTTTTTGCACCCTCCGATTTTCTTTTGTAAACCAATTAGAAGACAACTGTATAGTCAAGAATTTCATAAAGGAGAGCATCTCAAAGATCATGGAATAATGTATAGAAGGGGAAAAAGTAGATTGGATGATATAATAGAAGATACTAAAGACATATTTCCATGATTATTTACCCAATTATCCAAGGTCTCTCAGGGTCGATTATCCTGATTCTCTTTTTAGTCCTGCTGCCTGTGAAATAACTGTGACCAAATGACACCGGAGTTTAAGTAACGCCTGTGGACCTCTTACAATTCAGAATGTCATCATTTCCACTAATACCAGAGAATTGATTCAGAGCCAGTCTTTCCTCCATCTTTCTTTCATTTCATTTATTTCTTTGTTTGGTTTGGTTTACTATAGGTGCTTGCACTTGCCAGAGAGAGATAGACAGAACAAGAGAGAGAAAAAGTAAAAAATCACCCATCCCCTCCCAGAGGATATGGCCACAAAAAAAATCTCTTCTTTGACACTCTCCTCTAGGGACTTCAAACATGCATGTACACATGCCTGGTGTGTTTTTCAAGCTGCCAGGTACAGGACTCAAACTACACAGTTAGTCATTTGGAATCCAGCCTTCTTAACCTCCATGCCATATGCCACCCATCCCTGACCCTCTGCCCCATCTTTCAAAGGGTAACTTCTACAGCTCTTTCTTTCCAAGCATATATTTCTCAACGACTAATTAACTAAAAAGTGTTGGGTTCAGGACCAGCAGTTAGCGTAATGGCTATGTCGCTGGACTCCCACGTAGTCGACCGCGTTCGAGTCCCGGACCCGGTGGCTTAAACTCACGCCGGGCGCGTATGCGTGCGTGCGTGCCCGGGATCCCGAGAGGAGAGTGGAGGAGAAGGGATTGTGGCGTGGCCATCCCCCCTGGGGGGTGATTTCCTGCTTTCTGTCTCTCTGTCTCTCTCTGTCTGGCGAGCGCACGCGCCCTATAGCAAAAACCTCTCAAAAAAAAAAAGTGTTGGGTTCCCAGAGGTCCATAGTGAAGAGTAAGTAAGCAAGTGACCTTTAATAAATCCATTTCAAATTTCTATCTTTGTAAGTTTTTGAGATTTAACTTTAAGTATTTCTAAAGAATTTTTGTTATTTAAACTTTTTTTTGTATATGTCTTCACTGAATTCAAATATTAATCAATCGACTGAGCAACTAGTGAACTAATTAGCTAAATTCATAACCTTGGATAATTACATTTCCATTAATAAATTTGGATCAAGTTTAAAATTATCTTCTTCATTACCAATCATGTCCCTAGAAATCTGTCAATATAAATTAGCAAAATCTTTCAATTCAATTGCAAGAAGACCTTGCAAATATTTCAACTGAGGTAGTTACTATGTAAATAGGTATAAAATTCCTGAAGCCTTATCAATATCTTTACTGCTAATAAGGAATCTCATTCTGCTACTTAGAACAGAATTCAGATAGCTATGTTTGAAAAAAGGTTTCAGCACTATTTGCTCATGCTTAGTTTACCTCTACAATATTTTGTTCCACATTTTAAAAACACAAAGATTATAGAGTTCTCTTTGAATTTTCTGTTGCATTTTACAGCACGTTTGCAATCAAAGTACCAGGTGAGTCCTCCACAATAAGAAAAGCAATAGCAAAATCAAAAGAAGAAACCATTAATATTTCAAGGAATGTTTGATGCATTGTTTATATTTGGTTCCATTAAAACTTATTCTGGATTTTTTTTCCCTAACAGTGAGTTCTGACTCTTCCCACTTCAATGAAATTTGTAGAATAACACAGGAGCAGGCAGGATTTAGAGGCAGCTAGCCTGCTGTGCTCTGAATCAGCTCTCTGACCCTCTTTCATCCTGCAGGTGGGCACAAGGAAAACCCACTCCTAAGTTTCTCACATAGCTGATTTTGTCTCCAGTACCCCAACAGTCTGGCAGGAGGGAACAAGCAGAACTTAAAGGCAGCTAATTGGCTATTCTCTGACTCAACCTCCACCCCCACCCCACAAGTGGGCACAAGGAAAGCCCTCTCCAAAGCCCATGCACCAAGATGTGTGACTTTTGTGTCTTCCTTGTGTTATGCCTGTTCTACTCAGTCCTGTCTTCTTTATGAAGAGAGAGACTGAGAGAAGATACACTGCTCTAATATAGTGAGACTATGGCAAAATTATTCCCCATTCCTTCCTATTGGAGAAATTAAATAAGAAAATCTCTCCTCTTTAAAGTCAAACCCCCCAAACTCCTAGCTTGGATTTTAACACTCTCTCACAAAAGAATAGAGAAACTGGCAGGCAGCCAACATACACTGTAGGAAACAGCTACAGAAACTTATTTAATTTTTAAAAAAAAGTGCATACTACAACAGATGCCTAAAAACCAAAGAAGAATCCCCAAAGTATGAGAAAACTGGAAATTTCTCTCCCACAAAAGAACACATTAATTCTATCATCAGCAATGGGTAAGATACCAGAAGTCACAGAAAAGTCAGAAAAAAAAAATCCGAATCTTCATTGTAACTAAACAGACAACCAATATATAAGAGAAGACAGACAACTAATTCCAGCAGATGAGGAAATCATTCCACAACTCAATGGTGGAATTCCATAAAGAGATAGACACCCTAAAAGAATTAAGCATAACTTCTGGAGATGAAGACTATAATACAAGAAATTGAAATCTCCTTCAAAAACATTAATAGCAGATTAGACCATACAGAAGACAGAATCCATGACCTGAAGGACAAAGCCTCTGAATTAGTCAAAACCACCAAAAACAATGAAAAAAAAAGTGTAAGGACAGCGTACAAGATAATGATTACATTGTGGGACTCCCACGTGGTTGATCGCATTTTGATCTGGACCTGGTGGCTTGAAACACACCAGGTACATATGCATGTATGCCCAATATCCCAATAAGAGAATGGATGAGAAAAGATTTTAGCGTGGCCATTCCACTAGGAGGTAATTTCTTACTTTTTCTCTGCCTTTCTGATGAGTACATGCACCCCATAGCAAAAATCTCTTTGGGAAAAAAGAAAAAAAAGAAATTCTTGTTGAAAACTTTCCAAACATAGAGAAACATTCAGAAATCCAGATACAGAAAATGTAAAGAACACTGAATATTATAGAATCAACATAAGATCTCCCCACAGTACTTCATAGTAAAGACAAAGAAGTATACAAAAAATAGCAAGAGACAAATATCAAGTTATTTACACAGTTTATCCTAATAGACTTACATCCGATCTTTCAACTGAGTCAATGCAAAGAAAGAATAGGAAGACATTTTCAAAATGCTGAAAGAAAAACAATTTCAAATAAGAGTACTATATTTGACAAGATTATCCTTCAAATGGGAAGAAGGAAATGAAATCATTCTAAAACAAATAAAAACTGAAAGAATTTACCAACACTAGATCAGCTTTCAATAAGTACTGAAGGGAGTAGTATATCAGGAAACTATAGAGAGACAAATAGAAACAAAAGAACATAAAACAACTAAGATAGTGGCTAACAAAATGGCAGGGATATTGATAATAACATTGAATGTTAATGGGTTAAATTCTCTAGGTAAAAGACAAAGACTGGCTAAATAATACAGAAAAAGTTCTCTAGATACCTCTTACAAGAAAGACATCTCACTGATAAAGATGGACATAGACTTAAAGTGAAGGACTAGCAAGAGATATTCACCAAGAAGATGTAACACTTACAAATTACTCTTGCACACCCAACACTGGAGCATCCAAACACATGAAAAAAAATACTGATAGATATAAATGAAGAGATATACTGCAACACACTAATCATTGGGGATCTCAATACCCTACTGTCTCTTCTGGACAGATTATTTACACAAAAAAATAAATGAAGAGATATACTGCAACACACTAATCATTGGGGATCTCAATACCCTACTGTCTCTTCTGGACAGATTATTTACACAAAAAAATAAATGAAGAGATATACTGCAACACACTAATCATTGGGGATCTCAATACCCTACTGTCTCTTCTGGACAGATTATTTACACAAAAAAATAAATGAAGAGATATACTGCAACACACTAATCATTGGGGATCTCAATACCCTACTGTCTCTTCTGGACAGATTATTTACACAAAAAAATAAATGAAGAGATATACTGCAACACACTAATCATTGGGGATCTCAATACCCTACTGTCTCTTCTGGACAGATTATTTACACAAAAAAATAAATGAAGAGATATACTGCAACACACTAATCATTGGGGATCTCAATACCCTACTGTCTCTTCTGGACAGATTATTTACACAAAAAAATAAATGAAGAGATATACTGCAACACACTAATCATTGGGGATCTCAATACCCTACTGTCTCTTCTGGACAGATTATTTACACAAAAAAATAAATGAAGAGATATACTGCAACACACTAATCATTGGGGATCTCAATACCCTACTGTCTCTTCTGGACAGATTATTTACACAAAAAAATAAATGAAGAGATATACTGCAACACACTAATCATTGGGGATCTCAATACCCTACTGTCTCTTCTGGACAGATTATTTACACAAAAAAATAAATGAAGAGATATACTGCAACACACTAATCATTGGGGATCTCAATACCCTACTGTCTCTTCTGGACAGATTATTTACACAAAAAAATAAATGAAGAGATATACTGCAACACACTAATCATTGGGGATCTCAATACCCTACTGTCTCTTCTGGACAGATTATTTACACAAAAAAATAAATGAAGAGATATACTGCAACACACTAATCATTGGGGATCTCAATACCCTACTGTCTCTTCTGGACAGATTATTTACACAAAAAAATAAATGAAGAGATATACTGCAACACACTAATCATTGGGGATCTCAATACCCTACTGTCTCTTCTGGACAGATTATTTACACAAAAAAATAAATGAAGAGATATACTGCAACACACTAATCATTGGGGATCTCAATACCCTACTGTCTCTTCTGGACAGATTATTTACACAAAAAAATAAATGAAGAGATATACTGCAACACACTAATCATTGGGGATCTCAATACCCTACTGTCTCTTCTGGACAGATTATTTACACAAAAAAATAAATGAAGAGATATACTGCAACACACTAATCATTGGGGATCTCAATACCCTACTGTCTCTTCTGGACAGATTATTTACACAAAAAAATAAATGAAGAGATATACTGCAACACACTAATCATTGGGGATCTCAATACCCTACTGTCTCTTCTGGACAGATTATTTACACAAAAAAATAAATGAAGAGATATACTGCAACACACTAATCATTGGGGATCTCAATACCCTACTGTCTCTTCTGGACAGATTATTTACACAAAAAAATAAATGAAGAGATATACTGCAACACACTAATCATTGGGGATCTCAATACCCTACTGTCTCTTCTGGACAGATTATTTACACAAAAAAATAAATGAAGAGATATACTGCAACACACTAATCATTGGGGATCTCAATACCCTACTGTCTCTTCTGGACAGATTATTTACACAAAAAAATAAATGAAGAGATATACTGCAACACACTAATCATTGGGGATCTCAATACCCTACTGTCTCTTCTGGACAGATTATTTACACAAAAAAATAAATGAAGAGATATACTGCAACACACTAATCATTGGGGATCTCAATACCCTACTGTCTCTTCTGGACAGATTATTTACACAAAAAAATAAATGAAGAGATATACTGCAACACACTAATCATTGGGGATCTCAATACCCTACTGTCTCTTCTGGACAGATTATTTACACAAAAAAATAAATGAAGAGATATACTGCAACACACTAATCATTGGGGATCTCAATACCCTACTGTCTCTTCTGGACAGATTATTTACACAAAAAAATAAATGAAGAGATATACTGCAACACACTAATCATTGGGGATCTCAATACCCTACTGTCTCTTCTGGACAGATTATTTACACAAAAAAATAAATGAAGAGATATACTGCAACACACTAATCATTGGGGATCTCAATACCCTACTGTCTCTTCTGGACAGATTATTTACACAAAAAAATAAATGAAGAGATATACTGCAACACACTAATCATTGGGGATCTCAATACCCTACTGTCTCTTCTGGACAGATTATTTACACAAAAAAATAAATGAAGAGATATACTGCAACACACTAATCATTGGGGATCTCAATACCCTACTGTCTCTTCTGGACAGATTATTTACACAAAAAAATAAATGAAGAGATACAGGATCTAAGCAATATCATAAATCAAATGGACTTGACAGACTCCTATAGAATATTTCTCAACAACCACAAAATACACATTTTTCTCACCCTGCATGGCACATTTTCAATGATCAACCACATTATATGACACAATACAGGCCTTTAAAAATTCAAATGTACAGAAACAATAACCAGCATCTTTTTTGACCACAAGGGAATCAAACTTGAAATAAACTACAGGAAGAACACTTGAAAATACACAAATACATAGAAACTAAATAACTGATTCCTGAATGACTTCACAACCACTGAAGAAATTTAGACAAAAATCAAGTCATTAAAACCAATGGGGGGCCGACAGGTGTCATGGTGGTTAAGGCACTTGATTCCCACATGGCCAACTGTAGTTCAAAGTCCAGACTTGGTGGCTTGGAACTCATGCTGGGCACACATGTGTATGGGTCCCCACATCTCAAAAGAACAATGGAGGAGAAGGGATTGTCACATGGCCATCAACCCTGTGGGGAGGGGGAGGTGAATAACTCTTTGTCCCTCTGACATGCCTACACACTCAAGAAATTTGTGAAATGGGCCAAGAGGTGAAAATTCTCCACAAACTAGCTAGGTTGTAAGGATCAAAGTAAAACCAGCCTGCAGAAGAGCCATGGAGCTCAGACTCTATGGTGCAACCCAAAGCATAATGGACTGCAGAGCTGGAACCACAAGCTGACTGTGGTCCAAGTCTCCTGTCTGGTTGGCATGAAAAGATGCTACATGCATGCTCAGAATCTTGGTGAGCTTGAGTACTGCAGGAAGGTGATCACAGTGTGACCAAGCCCTGTGAAATGTGCCACTCTTTCTCTCTTTCACTTTCTTTTTCTCTCTCTTATGTATACACACTCTATCATAAATTATTAAAAAGAAGAAGAAGAAAAGTTGTCTTTGAAATCTACTACAGAGTTAAAAGTCAGGTGGGAACTGCACAGAGAAGTGTGCTTGGGGCCCACATTGATGAAAAACAGATTATTATAACTGATTTCACTTCAACTGGGAAACACTGAGCATGAGCTTTAAACTGTGTGGATCAGAGTATAGTGCTCCGAGAAAAGTAAGAGCCTTGAAAAGGGATGAGACTGACCACAAGGAAGTAGTAGAGCCTGTATGCAAGCCCAGCCAGTCCAGCTTCAGATTCTTTGCCCCTTATTACTACTCTATTCTCCGTATATTTCACTCTAGTCATTAAGATATCAGTTAGAACCCAAAATTTAAAAAATCTGAATTTTCTCTTTCTACCTTTGTAAGATAGTAAATGGAAGATAAAACGAACTAATGAATTGCTTTAGAAAATTTAAAATATTCCCATAGTTACAGATACATTTTTGTCATCAAGGGAAGTTGATTTTATGTATTACTGAAATAGAATATACCTTATTGGTGCATCAATAGCATAACTAAGGAGATTTTATTGAAAGATGATCTTATGTCTCATGAATAACCGCTGAATTTCAGAATCTGAGAGTACCATGTTGATCAATGAGGTTTACAGCACAATGGGCTGACAGATCACCTACAGGAGGCTAATAAACTTCAAACAAATGATTGCTTCATAGAGTGTGTATGTTTAGTGGGTGTTTATTCACTTTTGCTTCCTCAAGAATGACTTTATCAAAGAAACTTCAACAAAATTCTTAACATAACAGTTGGAGAGGGTTCTGATACAGAAATTGAAAAATATCTACCAGAAAAAATAAAAGGTAGTCTAAAACAACGAGCAAATGAAATGTTAGTAAAAACAATAAAGAAACTTCAAAAATCCTCCTATTCATGAAAGCAACAAGAATAACATAAAATGTCATGAGAATCAACTTTTTAGAGCTCAAAGAATTAACCAAACACTTGTAGCAGTCCAGGGAGAATGGGTAAAACAAACAAACAAACAAAACAGCTATATCTCTGTAAGAACAAGGAGGTTTGACACACTTTAGGTTGATTTTTCCAACTTTCATTGCTTAACTTCATGATAGTCTTGGAAAAAAAAATAGCCCCAATTGCAGCGAAAAGCAGCTATCTGGAAGTCACAGGAAGATAGAGAATGTTGTTTTAGGTTCATAAAACTTGGATACCAGAGAATTATCATTATGTGACAGATATAATGGCTCAATGAAAGATTCCCCCTTGCAGGCTGGTCTTTATTTATTCTGATCTAAACCTTGCCTAATGCTAACAACCTTTTGCATTGAGCTGTTTGTAAAAAAAAAATCATAATTAATATTATGACTGCTTGAGGCAGTGGGTACCAGCCTAAGAGAGAGTTTTCTATTGCCTGGTTGAGTGTTAAAAGTGTATCCCCTCTCTATCTCTCTTTCTCTCCACACACACAGAAAACCTCTGAGAGATTTATTTATTGCAGGCATTAAAGGAAATTTATGACCAATCAGCAAGCATACTGACAAAGTAGAGATTTTAATGGTCACACAGAACAGACTTAACAGAATTATTTCAGAAGTGTCACTAAACAAACATCTGTGACAATTGAAATCAACAACAATAAACCCTGAGGAGAGAGAAGAATCTGAATTCTAGAGTCTTCATGCTAATTATTATTTTTTTAGAGGTTTTTGCCACAGGGCATGTGCACTTGCTGGAAAGAGAGAGAGACAGAGACAATAAGAAGGAAAGTGAGAAATCATTCCTCCTGGGGAGATGGCCGCACCACAACCCTTTCTCCTCCATTCTTTCCTAGGATCTCTGACACACACGCACACGTGCCTGACCAGCCTCAAGCTACTGGGTCCAGGACTTAAGCCACGTCCAGCAACACGTCCTCTATGCCATCTGCTGGACTCCATGTTAATTATTTTAAATGCCTTGGCTTCAACAAAAAATTAGTAAACATAAGCAGGTATGAAAAATAAAGCCCTACACAGAAGGAGGGGAAAATAGTCAATGGACCTGGTCTCAGAAGCAGCACAGGTGTTAGACTTTTTTAAAAAAAATTTATTTATTCATTCATTTATTTTAATTTGACCAGAGAGAGACACACAAAGAGAGAGGGAAAGTGAGAAAGCAAGCCGCCAGGTCCAGGATTCAAACCATGGTCAGCCATGTAGGAGTGTCCAGCAACTTAACCACCATGCCACCTGCTGGTCCCCAAGTCTGGACTCTTTGACCTATGATACTGTTTGTTTTGAAACTGCAATCAAATTACTAACATGCTCTCTTATATTTATTATCCTTTTCTCCCTCCCTAATTCTTTTCACTGGTTCCTGATTAACTGCTTGAATTACCCAAAAGGCCTATATACATATACATCCTTCTAGAGTCCCCAAAATATTGAAACATGAATGGGATAGGGAGTGTTTTAATCATATTCATAAGCCTTCTACACTTTAAAATATTTATGTAATGATACAATAAGAACAGAAGAAATAACAAATGCATGAGATACTAGGGCCCATCAATAGAGTGAGTAATTCATTTATTTTAAATCATCCTTACCAATTCATGGAGCAGTAGGAGATGGCTGGAAGAAGAACTAGTTTTCTGACATTTAGTAAGCAATCTTTCTCAAATCTTTCTCTTATTTGGAGTGTATCAACTCATAAAATAAACATCTTTTAGGTCTAATATGACTGTAGAAGGTATTTTTACCATGTCTACCAAAGTGTAACACTTCAGCTGAACCATTCACACATAGGGATATGCCTTTAGTAACTTTGCTTTTGCTACACAGATGACTGGTTCTAGACTAACTGGATGGGCTCTCCTGGAGATTTGAAAATGGAATTCGAAACAGTAGAAAACAGCAAAATTGGCCTTTGAACAAAGGAAATGTAACTTAGGAGCTATGAACGAATAAGGAGAGAAATCTGATCTTAAGAGAGAAAGGAATTAAATGGCTTCATGGGGGAATATAATGATTGTGAAAAGGGCATGGACTCATCTATTTTTCTTCTCATTATGTCCCTGGCATCTGGTGCTCCACTTAGAATATGGCAAATGCTTATTAAATATTTGTTGAGTATGTGAGTGGAACTAAATAAATGAATGCTCAAGTTTGTTTAGTGGTAAAATAAGTGTATTATTAATGGGCATTATCCCTTTCTTTATAGGTATTAGTTACCCAAATATTTGAATATTGATTTAACTTTATCAGAGCCAGAAAAATCTCCAAAGTTAAATATTAACCAAAAGAAAGAAGACATATGTCTATGACTTTTCTTAACCTAAGTAAAATCACCAAGTGATTTGCTGGCATTGTTGTTTTATTGGTTTAATCAAAACTTAAGGGGGGGTCTGCAGGTGGTGTAGTGTATTAAGATGTTGGACTGCCATATGGCTGACTACAGTTCAAGTCCCAGACGTGGTGTCCTAAAACTCAGGCAGGGCATGTGTGCCCAAAATCCCAAGAGGAGAATGGAGTAGAGGAGATTGCAGTGTGACCATTCCCCCAGGGGGGTGACTTCCCACTTTGTCTCTCTGTGTCTCCAGCTAGCACATATGCCCTACAGCAAAACTAAAAAAAAAATGAAATAAAATTTGAGACTAATTTTTCTTTTGAGAGAAATATATGACTATAAGAACTCCATAAAATTCACCTAGGAGTTTTATTTCCAAATAGCTTTCTTTTTTTTTATTTTTCTTATAATGTACCAGCTAGTAAGAAAGATCTATTGTCCCTTGGATTTGGCATCATGTAATGATATAGAGAATATTTCTGTTCCTGGAAACCTTAGAATTTCAGACCTTTCCTGTTTCTAGATTTTCGAAATCATTTTAGTTTGAACTACTCTGACTCATGTAGCACACTTTATCTAAAGGCTTAGAAAAATGAGACTGAAGATGCTGATCAGAGATAGCTTGGCCTGATGAGATGCTCTTTCCATAACTACTAAGAGAAGTAGGCAATATTGAAGGTTAAATTCTGTTGCTAAGCAACTCGAAAACATCCAGTACACCTAAGGACTCTCCTCCACTGAAAGACAAGTCATAGAGAACTGCATCAATCAATTCAACAATCAAATGCCATTTCTTTGAAAGAGTGCTCATCTGATAAGGTCATATCCTTTGACGGCATCCAGCATAAGTATGGTTATTCAACTGTAGTTCTGCATCATTCCGGTGTGCAGATGTGGCCACAGAACTAACAATTCCTTCTTATTTAATAGCTT
The DNA here is from genome assembly GCF_000334495.1 of Tupaia belangeri chinensis. Taxonomy (NCBI): domain Eukaryota; kingdom Metazoa; phylum Chordata; class Mammalia; order Scandentia; family Tupaiidae; genus Tupaia; species Tupaia belangeri. The sequence continues at coordinate 636,324 of NW_006202222.1, forward strand.
TTACATCCGAAACTTTGAATTCATTAATTCAGTTCATTAGCTGAACTCACACTTGGCCTTACGCCATGTCAGATGCTGTAAGTGCAGAAATAAATGAGGAAATTCCGGGGAGGTTAAGCCACAGGAAGATCACATTCTGATGGGGGAGGGGGCGAGGGAGGGGGGAGAGAAAGTATTTCAAAAGCAAACAAGCAAGAAACAAATACATCCAGAGTATAGGAAAAATACAGAGTAAGAAATTACTTTTCTGAAGAACTTGATGTCTGAGCTGAGTTTTAAAGTAACAAGAACAAAAACAAAAATTCCTATATTTTTTGTAAATACTTATTATCTTCTTAAGAAGATGTTTTATTCCTGGTATTTTTCTAAGTCTTATTTGAATTCATTATTACTGTTATTGAAGAGTCAACATTATAAAGAAATCAAAGCTATATAAATGGAAAGATAAAGAAATAAGTGGAAAGATTTTCTGTGTTTCTTTATCTCTCTTTCTCTCTCATTCATGGAAGAGGTAAATATATAAACAAGAGAGAATATGGCATCTGGCTCCACCAAAGCAAGTAGGAAATAAGGTGGAGGCTACTATATGTTTTATTACTTGGCCTCAGAAATCATATACTGAGTCTGGCTCTGTGGCCCAGTGGTAATGTGCTCCTCAAGAGAAGACAAGTCCTGTGTGACAACTGCAGTTCAAACCCCCAGCCTGGTCAGTCCAAAATATGCAGGGACATGAATGCCCAAGGTTCAGTGCACTGGAAGGTTAGAGGAAGGAGATTACAATGTGACCAGATCTTGTGGCGATTGCTCCTCTCTCTACATCTCTTTTATTCTCATTCTCATGTGCCCGCACATGAGCTCTACCATGAATAAAGAAAAAACCTAAATCATACACTGATATTACTACAATATTCTTTGGGACTGGTCACATAGGTCAGCCCTACTCAGTGTGGGAGGGTGCTGCACAAGGATGTACATACCAGGTGGTAAGAGCCATTGGTGACCATTTTGGAGATAGTCTACCATTGCAAAAGGAGAGGAGGCAGAAAAAAGAGAAAAAAGAAAGAGTCAGAAATTTAGGGAACAACAAAGTGGGATTGACAATAATGCATTAAAAAGTTCTCTTTAGCATATTGATGTGATGAATTACATTCATCAATTTTCAAATTAATACCAGCCTGTTATGCCTAGATAAATAATGGTTGGTGTGGTGTAAGACTCATTTTATATATTGTCATTTTTTTTTTTTTTTGGAGAGGTTTTTTTTGCTTTAGGGCGCGTGCGCTCGCCAGACAGACAGAAAGAGACATAGAGACAGAAAGTGAGAAATCACCCCCCAGGGGGGATGGTCACGCCGCAATCTCTTCTTCTCCATTCTCCTCTCGGGATCTTGGGCACGTTTGCACACGCACCCGGTGTGAGTTTTAAGCCACCGGGTCCGGGACGCGAACCACGGTCGACTATGTGGGAGTCCAGTGACATAGCCATTACGCTAACTGCTGGTTCTCTATATTGTCATATTTGATTTGCTAATATTTTAATAGGATTTTTATATGTATAAGAGATTTGGTCTGTAATTTCATATCATTTTCTAATTTTCGTATTAGGATGATGCTGGCTTCATAGAATGGATTATGAAGTCTTCTCTCTGCTCTTACTCTTTGAAAGAGATTTTAGGAAATATATAACTTCTTTCTTAAATGTGTGGTAGAATTCACAAGTGAATCCATTTGGGACTGGTGCTTTTTGTTTTGGAAGGTTGTTAATTCAATTTTTAAAATATATAGGCTCATTCAGATTGTCTATTTTTTCCTTGTATGAGTTTTGGCAGATTGTGTCTTTCAAGGAATTGATCCATTTCATTTAGGTCATTGCATTTGTGAGAATAGAGTTGTTCATAGTATTCCCTTATTATTCTTTTAACATTTGTTGATAGTCACGTCCCTCTTTTCATTTCTGATATTAGTAATTTGTGCCCACTTTCCTTTTTTTTAGTTGGTCTGAAGCTTATTGATTTTATTAATCTTTTCAGAGGACCAGTTTTCAGTTTTATTGATTTTCTGCTTCCAATTTTATTTATTTATTCTCTAATATTTATTATATCTTTTCTTCTGCTTACTTGGAATTTATTTTTCTCTTCTTTTTCTATGCCTTAGATGGAGTCTTAGATCATTGATTTTAAGCCTTCCTTTTTTCTAATATATACATTCAATGTTATACATTTCCAATTAAGCAAAGTTTTGGTTTTATCTTTACTTAGCTAATTTCTCATGAGATTTGTTCTTTGACCCATGTTTGTTTGGAAATATGTTATTTAATTGCTATGTATTTTGGATTTTTCCAGTTATCTTTTAATTATTGTTTTCTACTTTAATCCATCATGATATGAGAGAAGATATTAAATGATTTCATTTAGATGTATTTTATGACCTATCATGTGATTTATCTTGCGGAATATTATACACAAACTTGAAAAGAATGTATAGTATAATATATCTAGTTGATTGATAGTGTTGAACTCAGCTGCGTCCTTTCTGATTTTCTGCCTGCTGGATCTATTGATTTCTAATAGAGGATATTAAGGTTTCCAGCTATAACTGTGAATTCATGTATTTCTCCTTACAGTTCCTTTTTTGGTTTATACAATCAGATACTCTATTAATAGACACATACACATTAAAGATTATTATGTCTTATGGATAATTGACCTCTTTATTATTACACAATGCCCTTCTTAATTCCTGGTAACTTTCCTTACTTTACTTCTAAGTAACTTTCTTTTACATCCTTCATGTGCACCCATATCACTGCCTTTACCATAACACTCTCCTTGCTGAAATTTTCAGTTTGCAAATAGGGACAGTATAACATCATCCTTTCCTACGTCAATATTCATTTCACTCTCCTGTCAGATTGCGTTGATGGGGACTTCCAATACTACATAGGAAAGGAGTGGAGAAAGTGGACAGCTTTGTGTTGCTTCAGTTTTTGGTGGAAAAGTTTTAGCTTTCATCCCATTCAGTGTGATGTTTCTCACAGATTGCTTTTATTGTGTTGAGACATGAAAATAAGTATACCTTCTCTACCTATTTTGTTGAGAGCCTTAATCATGAAGGGATGTGCATTTTATCAAATGCTTTCTCTGCATCAGTTGATATAACATATGTTTTGTCACTTTTCTTGTGTTCATGTGATGTATTACATTTATTGTCGTACATATGTCGAATCATCCTTGCATTGCTGAGATGAAGTCTCCTTGGTCATGGTGTATAATCTTTTTAGTGTGCTGTTGGATTTGATTTCCTAGTATCTTGTTGAGAAATTTTTTGTGTCTGTGCTCATCAAGGATATGGGTCTATAGTTTTTGTTGTTGTTGTTTGTTTGTTTGTTTTATCCTTACGTGCTTTTGCTACCAAGATGGTCAAGATTTCATAAGAAGGATTTGAAAGGGTTCCTTGTATTTGGATCTTTAGAACTAGTTTGAGGAGACTTGGTTTTAATTCTTCTCTAAAAGTTTTGTACAATTCAGAAATGAAGCCATTGGTACCTGAGCTTTTCTTTGTTGGGAATCCATTATTGATTCAGATTTATTATTTATTATTGGTCTACTCAGGCTTTCTATTTCTTCCTGGTTTGTCTCTCTCTCTCCCCCCCTCCACCCCTCTCCCTCTCTCTCTCTCTCTCTCTCTCTATATATATATATATAGATAGATAGATAGATAGATATAGATATAGATATAGATATAGATAGATAGATAGATAGATAGATAGATAGAGTGTGTGTGTGTGTATGTCCAGGAAATTGTTCATTTCTTCTATTCCCTAATCTAAATAGATAGATAGATAGAGTGTGTGTGTGTGTGTGTGTGTGTGTGTGTATGTCCAGGAAATTGTTCATTTCTTCTATTCCCTAATCTAATCTGTGACGTCTGTTGTGATATCACCTTTTTCACTTCTGATTTTACTTATCTGGGTCCTTTATTTTTTTAAGTTAGTCTAGCTAATGGTTTTAATTATTTTGTTTATCCTTGTGCATGCGTGCCCAGGATTCCGAGAGGAGACTAGAGGAGAAGGGATTGCAGTGTGGCCATCCTCCCTAGAGGGTGATTTCTCACATTCTGTCTCTCTATCTTTCTCTGTCTTTCCAGCAAGCACACACAGCCTATAGCAAAAACCTCTAAAAAAAAAAAAAAAAATAGGGACCAGCAGTTAGCGTAATTATTTTGTTCATCCTCTCAAAACCCAATGTTTTGTTGATTTTTTTGTATTGTTTTTTTATTCTCTGTTTCATTTGTTTCTGCTCTAATCTTTATTACTTTATACACTTTAACCAATAGATCCCCTTTATTCTCTCCCTCAGCTTTGGGGAAACATCATTCTACTCTCTGCTTCTATGTATTGGACTTTTATTAGATTCCACATATAAATGCTATCATGCAGTGTTTGTCCTTCTGTGCCTAATGTATATTACTTAACTTGATGTCCTACATGCTAATCCATATTGTTACAAATGACAGGATTTCCTTCATTTTTAAGGCAGAGCAGTATTCCATTGTGTCTATATACTATATTTTCTTTATTTGTCCATCTATTGATAGGCAGTTAGGTTGATTTTTTTTATCCCCTTGGCTATCATGAACAATGGTGCAATGAACAAAAGGGTGCAGATATTTGTCTGAAAACCTAATTTCACATGGAACCACAAGACTCCAAAAGTCAATACAATCTTGAGAAAAAAAGAATGAAACTGGAGAAAAATTACACTACCTGATTTCAAAATGCACTACAAAACAATGATAATATAAATAGCATATTATATATTGATCAATGGAAGACAATGGAGAGACTAGAAATAAATCCACACATTTATAGTTCATTGATCTTTGACAAAGTTGCCAAGAGCTCACAATGAAGAAAGGCTAGACTTTCCAATAAATGGTGTTAGAAAAACTGATTATCCACATGCAAAAGGATGAAATTGAAATGTATATCATAGTAGATACAAAAATCTACTTAAAATGAATTAAAGACAACATATACCTGAAACTGTAAAACTGTTAGTAGGAAAAACACTTTTGTTTGTTTGTTTGTTTTAGTCATAGGGTGTGTATCCTCACTGGAGAGAGACAGAGAGGAAAGTGAGAAATCACCCCCCGGAGGGATGGCCACACCACAATCCCTTCTGGGGGGTTATTTTTCACCTTCTTTTTCTCTGTCTATGTCTTTCTGGTGAGCACACATGCCCTATAGCAAATACAAAATACATTTTGTTTTGATATATATACTTACTGATTATATCACACTATGGCAAACATAAACTTTGGCTGTTATTTCTTGGAGTAATTTTTTTAAACCTAGGGGCAATGCTTTCCTAAATGTTTTAGGTTGTCAGTACTAACAACCTCATGCCACATACTATGAAGTTTGATTATTTAAGTATAGCAGCTACATCATTTTTAATTTAGAATTTTGTATGTCTACAGCTAGGGCTCAGGTATTTCTGAGCCTATCTGAATAAATGGTATGACAGCCCAATGGTCAATAATGTATA
>NW_006202222.1:646326-658594 GCF_000334495.1 Tupaia belangeri chinensis
GTGTGTGTGTGTGTGTGTGTGTGTGTGTGTATGTCCAGGAAATTGTTCATTTCTTCTATTCCCTAATCTAATCTGTGACGTCTGTTGTGATATCACCTTTTTCACTTCTGATTTTACTTATCTGGGTCCTTTATTTTTTTAAGTTAGTCTAGCTAATGGTTTTAATTATTTTGTTTATCCTTGTGCATGCGTGCCCAGGATTCCGAGAGGAGACTAGAGGAGAAGGGATTGCAGTGTGGCCATCCTCCCTAGAGGGTGATTTCTCACATTCTGTCTCTCTATCTTTCTCTGTCTTTCCAGCAAGCACACACAGCCTATACCAAAAACCTCTAAAAAAAAAAAAAAAAATAGGGACCAGCAGTTAGCGTAATTATTTTGTTCATCCTCTCAAAACCCAATGTTTTGTTGATTTTTTTGTATTTTTTTTTATTCTCTGTTTCATTTGTTTCTGCTCTAATCTTTATTACTTTATACACTTTAACCAATAGATCCCCTTTATTCTCTCCCTCAGCTTTGGGGAAACATCATTCTACTCTCTGCTTCTATGTATTGGACTTTTATTAGATTCCACATATAAATGCTATCATGCAGTGTTTGTCCTTCTGCGCCTAATGTATATTACTTAACTTGATGTCCTACATGTTAATCCATATTGTTGCAAATGACAGGATTTCCTTCATTTTTAAGGCAGAGCAGTATTCCATTGTGTCTATATACTATATTTTCTTTATTTGTCCATCTATTGATAGGCAGTTAGGTTGATTTTTTTTATCCCCTTGGCTATCATGAACAATGGTGCAATGAACAAAAGGGTGCAGATATTTGTCTGAAAACCTAATTTCACATGGAACCACAAGACTCCAAAAGTCAATACAATCTTGAGAAAAAAAGAATGAAACTGGAGAAAAATTACACTACCTGATTTCAAAATGCACTACAAAACAATGGTCCTACATGCTAATCCATATTGTTGCAAATGACAGGATTTCCTTCATTTTTAAGGCAGAGCAGTATTCCATTGTGTCTATATACTATATTTTCTTTATTTGTCCATCTATTGATAGGCAGTTAGGTTGATTTTTTTTATCCCCTTGGCTATCATGAACAATGGTGCAATGAACAAAAGGGTGCAGATATTTGTCTGAAAACCTAATTTCACATGGAACCACAAGACTCCAAAAGTCAATACAATCTTGAGAAAAAAAGAATGAAACTGGAGAAAAATTACACTACCTGATTTCAAAATGCACTACAAAACAATGATAATATAAATAGCATATTATATATTGATCAATGGAAGACAATGGAGAGACTAGAAATAAATCCACACATTTATAGTTCATTGATCTTTGACAAAGTTGCCAAGAGCTCACAATGAAGAAAGGCTAGACTTTCCAATAAATGGTGTTAGAAAAACTGATTATCCACATGCAAAAGGATGAAATTGAAATGTATATCATAGTAGATACAAAAATCTACTTAAAATGAATTAAAGACAACATATACCTGAAACTGTAAAACTGTTAGTAGGAAAAACACTTTTGTTTGTTTGTTTGTTTTAGTCATAGGGTGTGTATCCTCACTGGAGAGAGACAGAGAGGAAAGTGAGAAATCACCCCCCGGAGGGATGGCCACACCACAATCCCTTCTGGGGGGTTATTTTTCACCTTCTTTTTCTCTGTCTATGTCTTTCTGGTGAGCACACATGCCCTATAGCAAATACAAAATACATTTTGTTTTGATATATATACTTACTGATTATATCACACTATGGCAAACATAAACTTTGGCTGTTATTTCTTGGAGTAATTTTTTTAAACCTAGGGGCAATGCTTTCCTAAATGTTTTAGGTTGTCAGTACTAACAACCTCATGCCACATACTATGAAGTTTGATTATTTAAGTATAGCAGCTACATCATTTTTAATTTAGAATTTTGTATGTCTACAGCTAGGGCTCAGGTATTTCTGAGCCTATCTGAATAAATGGTATGACAGCCCAATGGTCAATAATGTATATTTGGGAAAAGTTGATATGCAGCTAAGAAGTAATCATTAGGGATGACATGATTGTGCATATTGTATGGTATCTACTTATTCATATTTGTCTTTCAGTCTACCCTCTTATATCTCCATGTATGAATCTTACAGAGAGAAAGGAAGCTATAAGTAAGACATGAATAAATTCTTTTTCATAAAGTTCTGCAAAGCATTGGGGCACAAGGAGAATGACTATACTCCTTTAATAGCTTAATAGCTCCTTACAATTTAGGAAGACCAAACACTTTTCTTATCACCTTAGACCTCTGAACTGCTTTAGCTTCAAAGGGATTCTTCTACTTTGATGAGTCTGACAAATATACAAGAGAGAGCACAGGATCAACAGTGGAAACATAAAAAATTATGATACCTGTAGAGGAATGATATGCCAAGCAAACTACCAACATAGTACAGAGATTACTCCAGTACAACTCAATAAGAAATAGATATATATGTCTAGAAGAGCAACGTTTACTCTTACTGGGACTGTGAAACCCCACAAAGCACTAATCATGCTTATTTGTGATCACACACAAAGCATTCTCAGACAGTTATAGAAGTACAGAGAAACTGGGAAGGAGGCTTAGCAAGAGTCTATAGTTGTTTCATGGGTTTGAGGATAACCAAGCCCAGACTTCCTAAATTGATTTTTGATAATGAGTTGTTACTCTAGAAGCTATAGGTTACCTCATGAATATGAAACCAGCAAGATGGTAAAATTTGAGTGAACAATTGGGCTTCTTTCTTGGTCACATCTAGCAATTAGAAATCAGGAAATTTTTAATGCTTAAAAGCAAAGTTTCTACTTTCATTTAAAAAAAAGATTATTTATACTGAAGTAAACCTAGAATAAATTTAATCACACATAATCATTATTTTGCTATATCATAATTAAGAATAAATGGTAAGTAATTCATAAAAATAACAATAATTAGCACTGATTTTATGTAGCCAAACCAATTTTGTTCCCATTTTCCAAGTTCATTTTATCAGTTTTCCTCTAACTGAAATCTGTGTGGATGTCAATAATATTAAACTGGGAAGGAGGCTTAGCAAGAGTCTATAGTTGTTTCATGGGTTTGAGGATAACCAAGCCCAGACTTCCTAAATTGATTTTTGATAATGAGTTGTTACTCTAGAAGCTATAGGTTACCTCATGAATATGAAACCAGCAAGATGGTAAAATTTGAGTGAACAATTGGGCTTCTTTCTTGGTCACATCTAGCAATTAGAAATCAGGAAATTTTTAATGCTTAAAAGCAAAGTTTCTACTTTCATTTAAAAAAAGATTATTTATACTGAAGTAAACCTAGAATAAATTTAATCACACATAATCATTATTTTGCTATATCATAATTAAGAATAAATGGTAAGTAATTCATAAAAATAACAATAATTAGCACTGATTTTATGTAGCCAAACCAATTTTGTTCCCATTTTCCAAGTTCATTTTATCAGTTTTCCTCTAACTGAAATCTGTGTGGATGTCAATAATATTAATCATTGTCGTATGCTTCCATAGGCAGCCATGCATCCACATTTAAACTGATGATCAGTCTTATATTTGCCAACATCAGCAATTTTCTTCATCTGGAAAGCACAAAACAGAATATTATGTAGTCCATATGACTGTGTGAGTGCCAGACCTGACTGAAAGATATTTCCCAAGCTGTCTGAGTTAAAGATTTCCCAATTTTCATCTGAAACTATGCCTACAGCTGGAGGGTGCATCCAAAGTAGGAAGTCAGCTTCTTTCAGCTTCTTTCTAATTCAGTTTTTTTAAGCCATGTGTATCGAGAACCTACATATGTTGGGCTCATGGTGATAGAAGTAAAATAAAAATAAATACAAAACCCAAACAGATATGCTCTCTGATCTCAGACAGTTGCCGAAGAGTGTTGGCCAAGTAGGTGTGTAGTAATTCTGAATGGGACTTTTATGCCTAGAATTGGGCACAGGATATAAGAGCAGAAATTGAAAATGGGTAGTGGAAAGTGGAAGACAAAGAGCATTGTGCAAAAGGGTCACCATCACTCAGCCCTTCTGAGACATAAATAAAGAGAAATAGAAGAACTGTGGTAAGAAAAGGAATGAAAGGAAGATGCTTCATCAAGACAAGTCCTCTTATTATTCCTTTGATAAATCTCTACTGTAGATACCCAAATATAACTCAGTCAGTTGTGAAATGTTTGAAAAGGTCTTCCATGTGTAAACATGATGTATGCTTTAGTTGTGTAATTAAAATGAAGTCTTTTCTGAGTCACAACCTACCAGGAGAGACAAGAGTCTAATGTCAAAGAATAGTTGGGATTTTATTGACAGTAATCTGTCAGTCTATGCCAATACTCTGAAATTATATTGTGCCAGAAAGACAAATAAATGTTGTTCTACTTATGGCAATAGCAGAAATTGGAATTTGTAACAACCTTCCGCTGATAGCAATTTACAAAGCCAGTTGAATTATTAAAAATCATCCCATTTCAAGATCAGAAAGCTACCAAGACAGAAGAATTATGGAGCACACTTTAGGGCAAAGAAGGAGATCCAGAGAGGCAAGCCTGGCATTTTGGGATATACTGTGGGACATTAATTGATTCCATTAGGAAAAGTTGAGCAGGGCTTTAAATAGAACTTATTGGGCTTGGAACTAGCAGATGGAGTGGTGGTTAAGGTACTGGACACTCCCACATGGCTGACCACAGTTTGAGTCCTTAACCTGGTAGCTTCTTTTTTCACTTTTCCTCTCTCTTTTTCTCTCTCTCTCTCTCTTTGTGTCTCTTTCTGATCAAATTAAGATAAATGAATGAATAAATAAAACTTTTTAAAGAAGAATTTAGTGGGCTATGGGGAAAATCTGACACTTGAAAAATCCCTAAAGAGGGGAATATTAACTCCCTGTTTTGTGTGGGGACTGAAAACCTCTAGCCTAGACTTAACTCCCCAGGTTTGTGTGGGGACTGAAAACCTCTAGCCTAGAAATGTGTTAAAGCAAAAGAGAAAAACTTCCTTCAGGGCTGAAGCCCAGTTATAAATGATCTAATTACTAATGTAAAGACATTTAGAAGGGTTAGTGTCCCCAAACACTTGCTAAAACAAACTTCTATCTTGTTTGGAGAAATGTAAAAACATAGTTTTAAATTATATCTATAATTTGCACAAATATATATGTATACACACACACACACACACATATATATAACACACAATAAATGCCAACTGACAATATATAAATGTATTAATGTATCAAAAATAAGAGAAATAAAACATAATGGAAACAGGATCACAAGAGACCAAGATAGCAGAGTTACTAGATACCATATAAAGTAACTATGTTTAATATGTTTACTGAAATAAAACAAAAATAATGGGAATTTATGTATAAAATGGAAAAACCTAGAAAAAAGTCAATTCTAAAACCAAAAATAGAAAATTTTCAAATAAAAAAATAAAAACTTAGGTTAAACAGTGTATTAGTCAGAGCTAAAGAATTAAAAAGTTGGAGTATATGTGTGAAGAGAATATCATGCATAGTTGATTGTGGTCTTCATTTATTACCACTCCTTTAACCATTTAAATAAAGATACTGTCTATCAGTGCACCCCACTCTCAGGTGGAAACTCTCTGCTTCAGTAATTTTCCATTAGAATCCATCAATATTCTGCAGCTCTCTCTTCAACTACTCCATTTCCAGCAACTCTCCCTTGGAAGACTATACTCTTTCTTCAATATGCCAGCCACAGCCTTGATACCCAAAGTCTGTTTATTTAGTCACTGAGTTACTAGTTACTCAACCATAACTTAAAAAGGTAAAAACTAAGGTGCGGAGATAGTCTTCTAGGTAGCATACAACTTCTCTTTTTGACTGTAGTAATTAACAACATGAAAAAAAGAAACGCCTTAACTACATTCACATATTCATTATGTCCCAGATACTGTTAGAGGTGCGCGGCGACAGATGCCTCAGTAAAAAAAAATGCAAACAAGTACAAAAGCCAAAACTAAAATTTAAACATGTCTTTTCTCCAAATTCTTATATTTTAGTAGAGGGAAATGTAAATAATAGATGAAATAAGTAATTATACGGTATACAGTATTATAAAATGTAAAATACATAATGGTGAGTAGAAGTGTTATTTTTGTTATTTATAGTGCAATTGAGTTGAGGTAAAAAATAAACATACGTTTTCATTAATTCAATCCTTAAAATCTTTCAGATTAACTTTATGTCATAGCATATGGTAAATTCTTTTAAATGTTCTTTGTATGACTGGAAAGAATGAGAATTCCGTGAGGTGTTCTATACATTCCCAATAGGTGAGTTTTGCTGACAATATTTAAAATGTTTACATCTTTACTAATTTTTATCTGCTTAACTAATCAAATACTGATGCAGGGGAATGAACTGGACCAATTATGATCATGCATTTATCTATTTTCCTTGGTACTTTTGCTAAATTTTACTTTATGTCTGCTGAAGTATAAATCATTCATATGAAGAGTTGAAATTACTTCGGGAACCAGCAGTTAGCGTAATGGCTATGTCGCTGGACTCCCACGTAGTCGACCGCAGTTCGTGTCCTGCACCCGGTGGCTTAAAACTCACGCCGGGCGCGTGTGCGTGCGTGCCCAAGATCCCGAGAGGAGAAGGGAGGAGCAGGGATTGCAGCGTGGCCATCCCCTCTGGGGGGTGATTTCTCACTTTCTGTCTCTCTGTCTCTCTCTGTCTGTCTGGCGAGCGTACACGCCCTATAGCAAAAAAAAACTCTCAAAAAAGAAAAAAAAAAGAGTTGAAATTACTTTACCTTCTTGGTGAATTAAACCCGTATTTTATTAGAGCAATTAAATTGTTATTTTATTATTTATCTATAGTTTTACTATTTGCATTAAAGTCTTTTTTATTGACATTAATATTGGCTAATCTACCCCTAGTATGAAAATGTAAAATCCAAAACCAAAATTTAAAACTTTTTAAACACTTACATGATGCTACAAATGGAAATTCCATATCACCTCACATAATGAGTCCTAGTCAAAACACTAGAAATTGGAGCCAGCAGGTGGTGTGGTGGTTTAGGACACTGGACTCCCACATGACTGATTGTGGTTCAAGTACCAGACCTGGCAGCTTGCTTTCTCACTTCCCCTCTCTCTTGCTTTCTCGCTCTGTCTCTCTCTAGTCAAATTTAAGTAAATAAATTAAAAAATGTTAAAATAAAAATAATTCTTTAGAAAAAAGCACTAGAATTTTAAAATACTACACAAAATTACCATTAGGCTATGTGTATAAGGTGTGTATGAATACGAATAAATGTCATGTTTAGAAATACAAAAAAATTCATCCCTAAAATATCTAATTATATATTTTTAAATGTTCCCAAATCCAAAAATATCTAAAATTTAAAACACTTCTGGTGCCAAGCATTTCAGATGAGGGATATCCATCTTATACAGCTAAACAAACATGTGCACATCTTCTGATCTTCCTGCTCTTATAAGCCATGTTGTGACATAGGATCAGAAACCAGCCAAGTTAGCCACATGCCCTAGAACTTTCCAGATACCAGAAGTGCAAGTCAAATAAATCTCAATTAATTGCAAATTACTCAGTCTCAGGTATTTTTGGCAGCAACATAATAACAAATGAAGACAACTGTTAAGTTCTGGGATAATTAGTAATATGCATGAACTAAACTATTAGATAACTAATACTATGATCAAATGTTAAGAAGATATCCCAATTTGTAGAAATTACATAAGTTCTTTTCTTATAGAAACAATCTTATTCAAATCCATGACATGTACTTGTCTTTTTTTTTGAAGAATTATTTTATCTAACTTTATTTATTGATTTTAATTTGACCAGAGAAGAACAGAGAGAAAGAAAGTAAGAAAGCAAGCTGCCAGGTCTGGGACTCAAACCACAGTCACCCATGTGGGAGTCCAGTACCCTTAACCATCATGCTACCTGCGAGCCCCACATTTACTTGTTTATAAGATAGCTAATCCTCCAAGTTTTCCAGTGACACCTAAAACTATTAACTGATTCTGTTAATCATAAAATATGAAAGGGAGCTGGAAGTTTCTAAAAAGCTATCTTTTGCATTGGTGAGTGGGAAGTAATATGTCATAGGAATGTCTACCCAGCCAAGGAGGAAACGAAGAGCCTTTAGAAAGCTGAGGAATCCTTAACTGTTATGATATAGACAATGATGTGCCTTTTTACAAGTACTAGGTGACTTTGAGGTGATCAAGAAACTACACTTTGAGAAATATTGTTCTAAGAAGAAAAGCAACTAAAGAGAAGAACCAGTGAAATTGTATAGAGAAAGAAAAAGGAAAAATAAAATACCTACTATTGATGACAGAGAACAGGCATATTTCATTAGGTGCCAAGAAGTTTGTGTACATTTAACCTCATTTTGAGATATATGACTTTTTTTTTTTGTCTTTCAGAAGTTAGTCAAAATACTTCAGAATGTTATTTTATGAAATTATACAATATTTTCATGGGTAAGCACTTTTTTTCTATAAAGGACCACACAGTAAATATTTTAGGCTTTACAAGCTATTTGGTGTCTTTTGTAACTACTCAATTCTCCTATTGTAGCATGAAAGTAGCAGTTGTATAGCATGTGAATGAACTGAATGATTATAGGCCCATAAATCTTTATTTGCAAAAACAGACCATTAAACAGAGTTAACTCATGGAATGTAGTTTCCCAAGCCCTGATACAGTTAGTTAACAAGTCTTCCTCTACTAGAGGAAGACTTAATAGTTCATTGAATTACTAAAGATTACATAGTAATCATCAAAAAATTAAAATATCAGTGAAATTATGCAACTTTAAAAAAATTAAAATATAGGAGAAATCTATAAATAAGAATGCTAAATAAGCATCTTCCTGAAAGGTAGACTGATAGACAGAAAAGTTAAAAATGAATAACATATTTATTTTCCTTAAAAGAATCTGAACATTTTAGAGCAATTACCAAGATTATAAAATATGCTACATAAATCATAACAGAGAGAAAATTGTATTTTTACCTTTTATCTAAAAACTGTGAATAGAAAATATTCCATCTGAGAAATGGGAAATGTCTTATTAAAATATAGGGAGGAGAACTCCATCCCTTTCATTAAAACTAAAACCATAGCTTAGTTCTTAGGAAAAGGTTTCTTAAGAAACATGATTACATGTTCAAATACATCATCAGTGCCCAAATGTCAAGGGTTAATAGCTGTTCAATGAAATGTGGTTAGTGAAATGTCATGTGGCAGAATTCTGATCATGAAATGCTACAGAATGAAGGGTCATGGCAACCTGTGGTGTGAAGGAAAATGTCAGTGATGGAATAGAACAGCAAATAACACTATCCTGCTTGTTATCTAAATGGACGCCTGGCAATTCATTTCATTTTCACTTCATCACTCCACTTCCTCCCTTTTAAAAATCTATGCACATCTGGGTGCCCCCCCTTTCCTCATTCTCTTTCTCTCTACCTCTTTTGACCATGCATATTATAAGCAATCACTGTTGAAATGTTTATAAAAAGACAAAGGAAAAATGATAGGAAAGATGATGCAGAATTTCTCATAGCATATTCTACTTAAGTAAAATATAGTGAGTTTAAGATACTATGATATGATAGAAATGAGTTTGTGCCAGTTTGATTTTGATAAGTAATTCAGTTCTTCAACCTTATATTCTTATCAGGAGAAAGGCAATCTGAGCTCTGTTTTCCTATTCTCTTTGACTTCTAGTCACTTTTTTCATGTCTTCTGGCATACTTTATTTCATTCGTAAGGCTTTATGTTGTTTGCCACTACGTATTTGTGCTACTCATAAATACTGTGACCAAAATACATTCGGTTTGCTAGGAGTCAAGCCAGTTTATGTTGAGATGGTATTTACATTGGAATCAGATACTGCTTTGGAAGGAATCACAAACTCTCACTTTCGTTACCAGTCAATAAACCAACCTCTGAATATCTTCACCTTTGGGTTGTCTCCTTTCTCTACATGGGCTGGCTCTGAAGTATGCTTTAACCATTAAAATGTGGCAGGAGTGACAATGTGCCAATTCTGGGCTGGACCCTTAGGAAAACCTAGAAACTTGCTTTTGCATTTGATGCTTTGACATTTTAGGGAAGTTAGCTGCCTAAATATAAAAGTTTAACTACCTTGAGTATACCACAGAATGAGGGAGGTTCAGTTGGTTATGTGAAGTGTCCACATGGAGCATAAATGATTCACCAAGAAGTAGCAATACTAGATACCCTAGGCATATAACTTCATTGGAACTGACTTAGCCAGCCCTCAGCCATTTGAGTTGCATCAATAATGTCCTGTGATTTAGAAATTACCTGAGCCATCCTCACAATCCTCTGTACAGATTATTCCTGTCCCATAGAATTGTATGTAAGTAGTAATTCTTTTTTTTTTTTTTTTTGAGAGGTTTTTTGCTACAGGGCGCGTGTGCTCACCAGACAGACAGAGATAGACAGAGAGACAGAAAGCGAGAAATCACCCCCCAGGGGGAATGGCCACGCTGCAATCCCTTCTCCTCCATTCTCCTCTTAGGATCTTAGGCACGCACGCACACGCACCTGGCGTGAGTTTAAGCCACTGGGTCTGGGACTCGAACCGCGGTCGACCACGTGGGAGTCCAGTGACATAGCCATTACACTAACTGCTGGCCCCACAAGTAGTAATTCTTTTAAGTCATTATTTTTTTTTTGTTTAGAGAGACTTTTGCTGGAGAGACAGAGAAACAGAAAGCTAGAAACGACCTCCCACTCCACCTGAGGAGATGGTCCTGCACAATCCCTTCTTCTCCATTCTCCTCTTGGAATTTTGAGCACACATGCACACAGGCATGAGTTTCAAGCTACTGGGTCGGAGACTCAAACTGCAGTTGGCCATGTGGGAGTCCAGAGCCTTAACCATTACGCCACCTGGTGGCCCCAAGCCATTAAGTTTTTTTTTTTTTCAATTTTATTTTTTTTTATTTCATTTTCTTCCGTACATTCAATCACATTATTATTTGTCTTACAAAATGGATATTTCAACAGGTGAACATTTCTCCCTCATACTGTTGATAAAACTACGAAATATCTTCAACAGATAATACCACGCCTCTTTGTGCCATTAAGCCATTAAGTTTTAAGATGATTGTGTAAAAAACATAAAATTAAAGTAGAAAAACAGGAGCAAACACAGGCAAAAGCAGGAAAAGATAAAGACCCTTGTAACCTAATAATGTTTTTGAGGGGAATCCAGGGAATATCATTTGTACATTCAAATATATTCCACTGTTGCTGCCCTCAAACGTCTTCACATTCCATTATATCATGTAGTTTCTTAATAGATGAGGTGAGATAATATGGGCTTATCAAACAATATAGAGACAAATATTTAAATCTGTGTTTGGAGTATTTATGAGGCAAGAGGATTCCAGAATTCTTTACCCCTAAGATAACTATGGATAAAGAATTCTTGCTGCCATCAGGTGGATTAGAGAGCCAGACTGTTTGCAATGGATCAAAGGACTGTAAAATTGTGAAGACAGGCTGATTATTGGACAGTGCATTCAGTCTAAGATGACTGAAGTTTGATCAATTGTATCTATTGTAAGGTCTCATTCTTTATCAGGGAATTCTCAGCTAAGGGATGGCAAGCAGCAACTCCCCAGTGAGCTCCATCATTTATGGTGGTGAATGCCATACTTAGACCTTACAATCTCCTTTGGGTATTTACTCAGTTGGTTCCAAGGGGCTAAGGTATCTAAGGACTCTTGGGTAGTGGCTAGCTGTTCTAGCATTACAGTATGTATTAAGGACTAGGAACAAATATCTACCCCCTCCTGCAAGTTGAATGTAACAAAGGGCCCAGACTTGATTCTATTCTCTAATAAGGAGGCCTTAATAGCTGTGCTGAGTGCAAGAGTCTCTATTTCCATGACTCCATGTATGATCAGCAGCTGGGTAAGGAGAGTCTTGTGCCCAGTGTGAGACCAGAAACTGCTACTTTAGTGACATACAGCATTGGGCCAAGAGCAGTATTATCTTAAATCTGAAGCCTATGAACAACTTAACAGCAATTGTGAGTGATCCAAAGACTTCAAAAGACATGAGAAGAGGTTGCCAAAACCTCTACTATGAAGTTTTTGGGTTACAGAAGTGCCTGTTGTTTCACAATTTGGACAGTTTCTAGAGACTTTTGTAATTCA
>NW_006202222.1:659261-666108 GCF_000334495.1 Tupaia belangeri chinensis
AGCAGGAATTTACAAGTTGCTATTTGCATTGAGTCAGTTATTTGAGTAAAATTGGGTAGAGGGGCCCTGACGAATGGGACCAACATATTGAGATTATGGTAGTCCATTATATTTTCTGTACATTTTTCCCAAGTATAAGAAGCCAGATTGGACTATTAAAATGGAGAAGGAGTGGGGATATTTGCTCTTTAAATAAATAGATGTTGTATAAAAGGATTCCATCTTTAAGGCTCCTATTTGAATTTACTTTGAGCTACCTTAATCATTTTAAGTGGGGAAAGGTCCTTACAGTATCACGTTGTAAAGCCAATTTATAAAAGCGAAGACTTAATTTAATTTAAAGTTAGTACTCATACATCAGAGTGTTTATGCTCACTCGTGATATCTTTGCGATATGAGTGCTATGAATATGAGGAATTTAGGTAAGGTTCCAAGGGTTAAAGTGAGACGTGTCCTCTGCTCTATGTCCAACAACTCCTCTAAGATAATTAGGGGTGAAATTTGTTTAAATTTGGTGATATTTCCTAGATATGTATAATTGTAATTTGAGTCCTAATATTCATTAAGGCCATGGAGGTTTGCCAGTTGGTACATTTCAACATTTTTAAAGTTAATTAAAAACCTGTGCTATAAAGGGATAAAAGCCGATCATCACCCTTTTATCTTTTGTGGTTTAAATTATTTTAGTAAATTTTGGTTTCCTTCAGAGAATTTCAAATTAGTATTATCAGTATTAGCGTTCTCTCTTGTGGCAGTGATGGAATTAACCCATGGAGGTACCACAGCGATGCCATGAGTATCTTTCCCCCTATACCCATAAGGATCGGGATCTTTTTGGCAATAGAGATAAAAATAACGACAGTAGCACCAACAAAACTTTCGGTAGAGTTTTAGTGAGGCCTCTGCTTTTTAGAGGTGTGGACCTCAGTAATATAAATTTTCAAATATTGTCGTGACGGCTGTTAAAATAGTGACTGTTCTTCTTTCATAGGAGTGGTCACCTAATGAGCCTCACAGAGTATATAGTCTTTTCCCTGAGCTCTCAGAAATGGAGTCCTACGTCTGGTTATACCAGGTATATCAGTCACGGGGTAACAGTTTTTCTCTGAATTTAGTGTCAGAGCCAGCTTATGCTGAAACTAAGCCACATGATTTAATCTAAAAGACACAGGTCTGGGCTAAGACATATGACCTTGGGCCACCTTACTGAGGTTGAATCCCACACTCTTTTGACTAAAAATAAATTAATTATTAAACCTTCTGACTTGGGTTAGTTAAATCTATAATAGAGCTTCAGTACAATGCAGCAAATGTAGCACAAAACATCACGACTCAAAATACAAGGAGCAGCTCAAAATGCATGTGGGTTACCAGGCAGCAGAGTCAGTAAACAAGCTAATAAGAGAAAGGAAAAACCCCAAGTGTTGGTGATCACTGACTATACATTCCACTTTCAAGGAAAATTCTGGGCATGCTGAAGAGAAAAGGGCCATGTCACAGAGAAAGAATGGATCTCCACCAAAATATTTGAATGTCAAGTCTGAGAATGTCAGGCACACACCAAATGAGCATTAAAAAGGCTTTGTTACTTAGATAATGAGACTTTCTGGGGAGAGAACATTTTCCTCTCAAACAGATCCAAAAATGGCTTGAGAGCACACAGAAAGGAGACTGATGGAGTTTTATGGTGATTCGGGTTATGGGAATGGGATTGTACGGTTTGAACTTCCTTTCAAAGGAGGGAGAACCGAGGCTATCTTAGTAGCTTGCTGAGATATGGGGCAAAAAAGGAAGAAGGAGGAGTGAGGCTTAAAATCTGTCTGCAAAAATGAAGCCAGGCTCTTTATTACAGAAGGATTTCTGGATGCAACCTTTTGTAGTAGAGTGAGTTGCCAAGAAATAGTGCAGACTATCTGAGCTTAGGAGAGTTTAGACGATGACCTCCTGTGTGAGATGTTATGGTCGGTCACTTTAGAGGACAGTTAAACTCTTATCACATTTTCCAAAGAGAACAAGAAGAAAACGTGTGAAGAAAGGATCTTTAAAAAGCAACTTCCTTTGAAAAGCAAGACTTTCACTTCTCTAATATTATGAAAATTTAAGAAGCCTAGTTTATAAAAAAATGAGAACTTACATAATGAATATTCCCCACTGTATCCCATGCAGTAAGCATACCTAGTTAGCACATGGCCCTTGTATAATACCTGGAATTCGAGTAGGCTCTGTGCAAATATAGGTTAGGTTAAAATATTGATTTTGTGGGGTTTTATTCTTTAAGGAGTATTTTCTCACAGTACTCTCATTTGATATTTAAATGTATTCTCTGAGAAAGACCTTGTTGTCTCCATCTTACAATAAGAAATCCAAAGTTTAGAAAGATGATAACTTTCCTCAAATTCAGACCATGGAGAAAGTAGGGTTCATGTTTTTCTTCATGAAAAAATGGCCCTATTTTTCTCACTTCTTTTTTTTTTTCTTTTTTTTGAGAGTTGGGATTTTTTGTTTGTTTGTTTGTTTTTTGTTTTTTACTATAGGGCGCGTGTGCTTGCCAGAAAGACAGAGACAGAGAGACAGAAAGTGAGAAATCAGCCCCCAGTGGGGGTGGCCATGCCACAATCTCTTCTCCTCCATTCTCCTCTCGGGATCTTGGGCACTCAGCGCACATGCGCCCGGCATGAGTTTAAGCCGCCAGGTCTAGGACTCGAACTGCGGTCAACTACATGGGATTTCAGCAACATAGCCATTATGCTAACTGCTGGTTTCTATTTTTCTCACTTTTAAAAATAGTTTAAAGATTGCTTCAATAAATGGTATAAAATAATTTTGATTCACAGATTATAGTTCAAACACTCAACTCTTGGAAAAACATTCATTCCTTCTACTAACAATTATTAAACATACAGATTCAAGTCTTCAAAATGATTCACTTATTATACTTGACATCTTTAGATTATATATTTTTAATTTTTTGAAGATTCAAGAGAAAAACTATCAGCTCTCTTTCCAAAGCTGTAGTTTATTTCCTTCCAAATAAATGCAAAATTATGTCTAGTAGATGCGTTACAATTGACTATAACCAAAAGTGGAATTTATTTAAACGTCCTTAGCACTCTGCTCAATATGTAATCAACCTTCAGGTTCAGAAGCTATGTAATGTATGTTCTTTAAACTGGTGGGTCACATAAAAATTCTTACAGCAAGTGAAAATTTTTTCAAGCAATGAAGCTTACCATCAATGGTAAAAAGTAGAACTCTATTTTGTTGTTAATTTAGTCCTTTCAAAGAGACCATTTTTAAAACAATATAGTGTAAATTTTTATCTATATTTTTATTCCCGAGGCATCTAACGATTACATTTTTGTCATTGTTATTCCATCAAATAATGTCCTAGATGTCTCATAAAGTATTTTCAGGTGCCTTGAGAGCCTTCCTCTCTCAGATGGACAGGGTTGTCATAGACCAAAGTTGTCCATCTTGATGTCTCTCTTTCATGAACTCCCAATAGCTTGTTCCATGCACACAGTTCATGAGTCTAGATCTATCTAAATTTCAAGTTAAAAAATTCTTATTCTCGGGAACCAGCAGTTAGTGTAATGGCTATGTTGCTGGACTCCCACATAGTCGACCGTGGTTCGTGTCCCGGACCCGGTGGCTTAAAACTCATGCCTGGCACATGTGCGTGCGTGCCCAAGATCCCAAGAGGAGAATGGTGGAGAAGGGGTTGCGGCGTGACCATCCCCTCTGGGGGGTGATTTCTCGCTTTCTGTCTCTATGTCTCTCTGTCTGTCTGGCAAGCGTACGCACCCCATAGCGAAAACCCCCCCAAAAAAAAAAAAAATTCTTATTCTCACTTATTATCACCCTGAGACCCTGCAAAAGGCTTAGATAATAACTTTTTAAATATACATTAAACTTCAAAGAAATATGATTTACTTATGACAAAGGACTATGTTTTGTAGTTGATTGTGTGCCTCCATACTAATTTCTCGATGGTACATTTATGAGATCAAAGGAGATGTGATGGCATGATGACCTGCAGATCCCTCCATTATGTGTGATCCCTCCAGTAATTGTGATAACAAACATGAGGCATTCATTCCCTCTCCTTAACTTGTTCATTTGTGTGTATGTGTGTGGATTTGAGTGGATGGGGTGGCTATAATATTCATCATACTTACTATACTTTATTCTGGCAACTTTGTCCCCTGTCTCCTTCCTCAACAAAATAGCAGGATTCATACACACACCTTATTTCTCATAGTATTAATACTACCTCTGGATTTTGCATATAGTAGGAAGCACTTGGTAAAGTTTGTTGAAATTAATTCTAAAATAAAAGCACTATTTCTTTCTTTTTTTATTAAGCAATTTGAGGTATATGGGTAGATCTTTTTTCTGTATCAACATTTTCCATTTTAATGAGAATTGGTTCTTGTAATGGTACATTATTCAATGGTCTCTGACTTAGGATAGTTTTATTTATAATTTTTCAAAAAGGTAACTCCATTACATAAATCTAGGAGCACTTGAACTTACAATGGTTCAACTTATGATATTTTTTACTTTACTAGGGGCTTTTCCATATATTTATTTATTTATTTATTTATTTTACATTTTTTTAATACATTCAATCACATTATTTAGCTTTGAAGGTGATCATTTCAATACAAGAACATTTCTCCCCGGTCAAGTTGATAAAAATATAGCACTACCTCCTTGTCTCAACAATGCTGTCTTCGTATCCCTACTCCAAATATTCTTCCCCAGGCCCCACTCCTCCACACACACTCTATCTAGCATTCACATCCACCTCTTGTGTTTGTACATCCTTTAGCCCGTCAGTTTCAATTATAGAGTGTGGACATTCGGTATAAAGTGGGGACATACAGAGTCTCTCCTTCATAGCCTGGCTTGCTTCACTCAGCAGTAAATCTTCCATATTTTTCCACTTTCTGTCAAAAGCCAGGGTTTTGTTGTTCTTAATGGCTGAATAGTATTCCATAGAGTATACGTGCCACAGTTTTCAATCCATTCAGCCATACGAGGGCATTTGGGTTGGTTCCATGTCTTAGCAATTGTGAAAAGTGCAAATGGATAAAAAAACAGAGACCCTCTATCTGTTGCCTACATGAAACCCACCTCATCAATAAAGACATACATAGATTGAAAGTGAAGGGTTGGAAAAAGGTTTACCATGCAATAGGGAACCAAAAAAAAGCTGGAGTAGCAATACTAATTTCTGAAAATATAGCCTTTAAAACAAAAACTGTTCGAAGAGACAAAGAAGGGCACTATATTGTAGTAAAAGGATCAATAGGTCAAGAAGATATAACTCTTATAAATATCTATGCGCCCAACACAGGAGCACCCAAATATGTGAAGGAAAGACTGCTGGAGCTAAAAGAAGAGATAGACTGCAATACACTAATTGTTGGAGACCTCAACACTGCACTATCCCCTCAGGACAGGTCATCTAGACAAAAAATAGATAAAGAGATAAAGGATCTGAATGATACCATAAATGAAATGGACTTAACAGACATCTATAGAACTTTCCACCCAAAAACCATGAGATACACTTTTTTCTCACCCCCACATGGAACCTTCTCGAAGATTGATCACACCATAGGACACAAAGCAAGCCTTTACAGATTCAAAGGCATAGAAACTATTCCCAGCATCTTCTCTGACCACGATGGTCAGTTTAATTTCAAGAGAAATCTTCTCTGACCATGATGAGTTTAATTTCAAGAGAAATCCTCAAAAATACTCATATACATGGAAACTAAATAACTTACTACTGAATGACTCCACAGCTGCTTTTCCACATATTAAATGTATTGTCAACTTATTTCTAACTTAAGAATGCTTTATTGGGAAGTAACCTTGTTATAAGGTGAGGAATATGTGAGATGTGAGATTTTGCACTATGGATTATTTTCTGCCTTGACTTATTCTTAATGAGTTTTCAAGGGAAAATTATACTTTTAAAGGCTTGCATTAGCAATCATGTCAAAACTTACTATTTCAATTGCAGTTATGTTGAGTGCTTCTATTTTTCTTTTTCTTTCTTTTTCTATCTTTCTTCCTTTCTTCTTTCTTCTTTCTTTTTCTTTCTTTCTCTCTGTCTTTTTCTTTCTTTCATTCTTTCTTTCTCCCTCTTTCTTTCTTTCTCTCTCTTTCTTCTTTCTTTCTTCTTTTTCTTTTCACCAGAAGGCATGTGTGCTCACTGGAGAGAGACACAGAGACAAAGAGAGAGAAAGAGGAAAGTGAGAAATCACTCCCCCATATGACACAATCATACTACAATCCCTTCCCCATTTCTCTCTCCTTTTGAGATTTTGGATACGTATGCACACAGGCCAGGATGTTTTTCATGCTACTGGGTCCAGGAATCACACCATGTGGTTGGCCATGCAGGTCAGCTGCCTCAATCACTACTCCACTGGCTGGTCCAAGAGCTTCTATTTAATGTGAACAACTGGCACTCAAATAATGGTTTGACTTTTTTTTTTTGGCCAACTTTACTGGGATATGACTTAATTATTTTTTATTCTTCCACTTTTTTGATATGGTACTTAAAAAAATAAAGTGAAAACTTTGGTGGGAGTGATAAGCATACTCTATATAGGACATAAATGACACTTCTATATTTGCATCATTGATCCTCTATCTTCTCAGAATTCTGGAACTCTCTTCAAAATGTAAATCAGCAGTCAGGTTCTTAAATTATTCTTAAGGCACTTCTTATAACATCTCTTTTGAGTTTGAGCAACTTGCTTTCTCACTTTCGCTCTCTCTCTCTCTCTCACACACACTCACACACACACACACACACACACACACA
>NW_006202222.1:667135-673176 GCF_000334495.1 Tupaia belangeri chinensis
TGGAAACTAAATAACTTACTACTGAATGACTCCACAGCTGCTTTTCCACATATTAAATGTATTGTCAACTTATTTCTAACTTAAGAATGCTTTATTGGGAAGTAACCTTGTTATAAGGTGAGTAATATGTGAGATGTGAGATTTTGCACTATGGATTATTTTCTGCCTTGACTTATTCTTAATGAGTTTTCAAGGGAAAATTATACTTTTAAAGGCTTGCATTAGCAATCATGTCAAAACTTACTATTTCAATTGCAGTTATGTTGAGTGCTTCTATTTTTCTTTTTCTTTCTTTTTCTATCTTTCTTCCTTTCTTCTTTCTTCTTTCTGTTTCTTCTTCTTTCTTTTTCTTTCTTTCTCTCTGTCTTTTTCTTTCTTTCATTCTTTCTTTCTCCCTCTTTCTTTCTTTCTCTCTCTTTCTTCTTTTTCTTTTCACCAGAAGGCATGTGTGCTCACTGGAGAGAGACACAGAGACAAAGAGAGAGAAAGAGGAAAGTGAGAAATCACTCCCCCATATGACACAATCATACTACAATCCCTTCCCCATTTCTCTCTCCTTTTGAGATTTTGGATACGTATGCACACAGGCCAGGATGTTTTTCATGCTACTGGGTCCAGGAATCACACCATGTGGTTGGCCATGCAGGTCAGCTGCCTCAATCACTACTCCACTGGCTGGTCCAAGAGCTTCTATTTAATGTGAACAACTGGCACTCAAATAATGGTTTGACTTTTTTTTTTGGCCAACTTTACTGGGATATGACTTAATTATTTTTTATTCTTCCACTTTTTTGATATGGTACTTAAAAAAATAAAGTGAAAACTTTGGTGGGAGTGATAAGCATACTCTATATAGGACATAAATGACACTTCTATATTTGCATCATTGATCCTCTATCTTCTCAGAATTCTGGAACTCTCTTCAAAATGTAAATCAGCAGTCAGGTTCTTAAATTATTCTTAAGGCACTTCTTATAACATCTCTTTTGAGTTTGAGCAACTTGCTTTCTCACTTTCGCTCTCTCTCTCTCTCTCACACACACTCACACACACACACACACACACACACACACACAAAGTAGCAATTAGGTTGGAACCATCTTCAAATCATGATGAGTTCTCAACTCATTTTAGACATCCTCAGCTCCAGCCCCTCTTGTGTCAACTAGAACACTCTGGCTGCTCACATAGCCCAAAGTATCCTGTGACTAATAAGAGACAAGTAGAAATGAAACTTGATTTTCCCAGTTCTTAATGTCAGATGAATAGGACTTACTCAAGCTTTTACCTTTTCATACCTGGTGTTAATTCATTAACTTCCTAAGATGACTGCTTGCTACTATTCCCAACTCTACCTTCCTAAATATTTTAATTACTGAGTATGTATATTTAAATAATAAATATAAGAATGCCTTCCCAAATTTTAAACCTTTTCAAGGTCACCCATCTCCTACAGAGTAAATTCAAATTTTGTTGGTAAATAGAAGCATTCTTTTCTTTAAAGAGAGAGATTTTTTTTTCTTGCTATCAGGTGTATGTGCTCGCCATAGAGAGAGACAGAAAGTGAGAAATCACAGTCCCTAAGGGTTGGCTAAGCCATAATCCCTTCTCCTTCATTCTCCTCTCGGGATCTTGGGCATACACAAACAAGTGCCCAGGGTGAGTTTTAAGTCACCGGGTCGGGGACTCAAACCATGGTAGACTACATGAGAGTCCAGTGATGACACCATTATGCCATCTGTTGGTCCCAGTATAAAGAATCATTGTAATGTTTTACCCCATGTGGTCATGATCATCTGATTCTTTGGGCTTGTATCCCACCATCTACCACTAAGCACTTCAAAGCTTAATAATGCCAAAGTACTTCTAGTGACCTTGCAGAAATTCCAAAGTCATTGAGCACTGCCCTGTGTATCCTACCTTGTTTCACCTAGCTTTTTTTCTTCTTTTTTTTTTTTAATGTTTCAACAGTTTTAATTATGTATTATTATACACTCTATTGTTTTTTCACATACTCTTCATGGTTTTGTAGACTGATATTATAACAGAATAGGGAAGGGGAGTGTTAACACAAGGTGTTATTACAAAAAGGACTATGTGAATATCTAATAGAATATTAATGAACTAAACTAAAGAACAACAACAACAACAAAAACTAGCTCTTTGAATGCCAGACCTGGCTGCTTGCTTTCTCACTTTCCCTCTCTTTCTCTCTCATAAGTATGTATGTTCTATAGAAAATTAAAGAAAAGTAATTAACTAGTTAATTTTTTATAAATTAATAGTTGGTGAACATCTCTCAGCAAGGCTACAAGTAAGTTATCTAAGCCCAACAAGTCTCTGCAATGCTCTGACAAAGCTCTACAGAACACATAGATTCATCTCTGCTAATATTTCCCTCAGGAAGCCCAAGGTGCAGGTAGGAACCTTTCCACTATATTTCCTAAAAACCATGAACATATTTATAATCTATCAAGAAAAATGTATTTATTGTGTGATTATGTCCTAGTTAGGCGTTATAGTTTAGTATGAATTTTTAAAACTATCTTCTCTGCAACTGTTTCTGGGAAATTCGTCTAAGACAAGAGTGATATTTAATGTGCCTTCACTTCGCAGATAGAGGCTACATAATTTTGACTTAAACTGAACTGAACCAGAAATTGAAATGGAAATTTAAAATTATCTTCCTGACTACCTGAATTTAGGAGGACAAAGCTAGCAATTGTAATTCAAATATGATTTCTTGACTCTTACGAGAAAAAAAAAAGTCATCTAGTAATTGCAACATTATTTCCTAATTCAATATCAATCATTGACACAATCAGTGGAAATCAACTCTAGGATAAATATGTTCCCAATATCATTAAAACCCATTTTTATTTGGACTACAGTAACTTTATAGTACCCTCTAGTTAAAATAAAATGTAAGTGGCAGTTTCTTATCACAGTTGATATTCATTAGCTGAATAGTAAAAATATAAATCTGTCTTCCTTGTCTTCTTATTGCAAAATTTATATAAGAGAAATGACATAAATTCAGCAAAGTTCAAAGTTATTTATTCCTCCCAATTTTACAGGTAATGACTTCTTTGATGGATTCTTTTGAACAAATCAGAAGAAGACAGAGTTAGAATAAAATTGGTCAAATTAAATAGACCACAGTTGAGCTAGGACAGAATAAGCAGGCTGTTGTGGGGGGAAATCCTTAAATGTATGTTTTATTTAGAGTCTTGGTGAGCTACACTTACATTTGAATGCTCCTTGGGCCACACGTTCATACAAAAGGGGCTAGCACTCTGTAAATATTTAGGAGACAGAGTTTACTTTGGCAACACTACATGTTGACACAGTTTTTATCCATTACTCTGGGGTTACCTGCTTGGCTGCATTAGAGGTAACACTGATTATTAAAATGGACTCATGCACTTAGATGTCTGAGAAATTGTCCTCACTCATCACATGACTCTTAACGCCTGTTTCCCATCTTTTGAATTAACCTGGATGGTTAAGTCTATACTTGTCAACGTAGTCAGGTAGGGTTGGTTGCCTAGACTTTATCCTTTATTCATGAATACCTTCTTCTTATACCTAGTTACCTCTTAGTTCAATTCAGATGCCTCCAAGACTTCTTTTCATGCAATTCCCCTTTCTCTTGAACATAAGATAAATTCTTCTCTATCATTATTACCTTTCCCAGCAATAATTGCAGCTTATTTTTATCATTTATTTCTACAGTTTTTATTTCTAATTATTGAATTAATGTATAGAAACATTCTTAAACAAACTTCACTGGGCTGAATCACTGGATTAAAAAATGCCTATGTAAAATAATCAGACTGATGTTATTTCATACTTGATTTTTATGGTAGCAGGTTATTCTCCCATAAGTGTACACACACATATGAGCTTACCCTTAGTAAGCTGGCTGTGTACCAAGAATCAGTCATTTTTGTCTCAAATTATGTTTATGCCAATTTTCTTTGCTGTGATAAATGTTAAGTTGTTGGGAAAGTCATGACACATTTTCACATAGAAAAATATGTCATGGCTTTCCCAACAACCCAGTAGTTTCCACAGATAGCTGTCATCATTTTTTCCACTCCCCGGATGAACACGTAGCTCCTCAATAGAAGCGGAATTTATTTCTGCTGCCCTTTAGTCTGAAATAGAGAGGCAAGTCATTTATGGGACAAATAAATGAGTTATTATCTATCGAAGATAATTTTATAGTATTATTAACTGGACCAATGAGAAATGTACATGTGTTGGAATATTCACTTTGCAAGCTGAGTAACATGATCAAATGTATAAAAGAAATTGAAATTAAAAAATTAAAGGGAAAAAAATTTAGGCTGGCCGTGTAACTTGTTTGACCAAAAGATGTGTCATCCATGATACTGTGCTAGTTCCAGTTTAGGCTATAAGAGAATTAGTACTCCTGCTTTTTCTCTCTTGAAAACCAGCCATGAGGGGAAAAGCCTGATTGTTATGAGGCCAACATGTTGTAAAGAAACCCAAGATATCCTTGTGGAAAGGTCATCTGGGGAGAGATGCTCAGTTTCTCCTGGATATAGTAGCCATCTCAGATGAAGCATCCGACATGGTCACTCTTAGACGATACGACATAGACTGTAAGAACTACCAGCTGACTTCAGTTCAGACTGTATTATAAAAACAAAACCAAATTGTTGTTTTTAGCCTTTAAATTTTTTAGTTATACAGAAAAGTAGATAGCTGAAGCACTTTCTATAGTAATTATATAATTTAATCATATAAACTCATGAGGCTTGAATAAGAGATGATGAAAATTGCTGTTTTTATAAAAACCAAAATGAAAGCTTTCAGAAATCTCACAAAAGGGTTCTTTTCAAAGCTTTTAAAAAATAGAAATGTTACTTATCAAAATACATGATTAGGAGAGAAAACACAAAACATAGGTATAGTCAGCATTCAGGTTTCTTGGAATATCTTGAAGTACATTTTTAATAGTTCCCATTTGATGTGTTTTATTTCTGCTTATTTATCCTTGTATGTAATTTTCCAGTCATAATTATCACCATAGTGGATATATTAATTGAACCAGCCCCCATTGTCCCCTTAGCTGCAGTAGAATACCTCTCTCTGATTTCATTATCAGGGAGTGAGATTAAGAATCTTACATACTGAATATTTTTCATGCATATTAGTTATACAACTAATATAGCTCCAATGAAGTGTGGTAAAAATTCAGGGTGACATCGTGGTTAAAGTGCTGCAATCCTGCATAACCAACATTAGTTCAAGTCCTGGACTCAGTGGCTTGAAAATCACGCTGGGCATTGAGACCAGCAAATGGCATAATGGTTACATTGCTGGTCTCCCACATAATCATCACGGTTTGAGTCCAGGACCCAGTGGCTTTAAACATGTGCACATATTCCCCAAATCCTGAGAGAAGAGAGGAGAAGGGATTGCAGTGTGGCCATCTCCCCCACCACCACCCGGGGAGGGAGGTGATTTCTTGCTTTCTGTCTCTCTGTCTCTCCATGTCTCTCCAGTAAGTGTATGGACCCTATACCAAAAATCTCTCAAAAAATAAAAAAAATTCTAAGAGAAGAATGGAAGAGAAGGGATTGTGGCATAGCCATTCCCCTCTGGGGGATGATTTCTCACTTCCCCTCTCTTTCTCTTTTTCTCTTTCTTTCTCTTTCTCCTTTTATCTTTCTCCTCTCTCTCTCTCTGTCAAGCACATGTGCCCTATAGGGAGGGAGAAATAATAAACAAACAAAAAAGAAAGGGTGACACAATGACCTTCTTTCCTGCCATCTTGGACTTTACATCATAAGAGTGAGTCTGGGGAACCAGCAGTTAGCATAATGGCTATGTCACTGGACTCCCATGTAGTCGACCGCGGTTTGCGTCTCGGACCCGGTGGCTTAAATCTCACACCAGGCGCGTGTGCGTGTGTGCCCAAGATCCCGAGAGGAGAATGGAGGAGAAGGGATTGCGGCGTGACCATCCCCCCTGGGGGGTGATTTCTCGCTTTCTGTCTCTATGTCTCT
>NW_006202222.1:673217-675616 GCF_000334495.1 Tupaia belangeri chinensis
CCAAAAAAAAAAAAAAAGAGTGAGTCTGAAGCAATCTTTAGTACTTTGTGAATACACAAAAATAACACACCCAGATAGAGGACATCCTAGGAAACAAAAGTTTAACAAGTTTCTTTGTGCTTATGATTTAGATGAGGGGTTTTCTTTTTTACATTTTTTTATTTCATTTTCTCTTTTACATTCAATCACATTATTTAGCTTACAAACTGAATATTTCAACATGTGAACAGACTTGTACTCATAAGGAAAATAGAGACACAGAAAGTGGAAAATAATTATAACTATGTCATAAAAATAACACCTATAAAATAGTGAAAACTGTCCCAGCTTTCTTCTTAGTGGAAAAAACTGTGTCACTGAGATGGGGAAACGTAGAGGTACAACAGGTATTTCCTTCTAGTCACCTGTGCTGACAGACGCAGGGCATGTGGAGACTAGAACTTTTGCTTGTCTTTCTAAATCCATTGAGAGCCCTAGTGTAACAAACGCCTTCCAATTTCTAACATATAACTAACTGCAGGTCTTAGCTTCTAATGTTATTGTATAGCTTTTTTCCCTTATATATATTTACCAAGAATTCAGAAGAAGATTCATGTTAATGTGAAATCCATCTGATTGTGGAAAAAAAAAAAAAACTGTTTCTCAGATGTAGCAGTGGGATTATTCTCTTCTCTAGAAGCATTTTTTGCGTTCAGGCTATCTTCTTACAGGAAAATGACAGAGAAATATAATTGTATTATTTGTCAACATTATAGTTTCCAAACATTCTATTTTTTTAATTATGAGAACATATGACAGAGTAAAATACACAAAATATTCTATCTATTTATCTTCATTTCCCAGCTCCCTGTAGTAATAGGGTATGTGATTAGTTTGGCTCAGTGAAATAAAATGTGTTTGGAAGTTAAATGGGTCATTTCCAGGCTAAAGAATTACAAACAACAACAAAATCCCATGAGTTTCTCATTTCTTATTTCTCTTCTAGGGTAACTGAAAAGGCCTTGAATAGTTGATTCAGCTGTAAGATAGTATAGCCTAGATTAGTGTAGGTCCCTAACTGAGTGGAACAGAGCCCCTTGCCCACTTACGTAGAATATGTGGCATGAGCAAGTCATAAACTTTTGCTGAATTTATCTAATATTTGGAGCTTTTTTGTTATGGCAGCATAATTTGCCCTAGCCTACTAATACAGCATGCTATAATAACAAAAGTAATCAACCAGCTAGATAATTCACCTAACCTAGGGCAAGTACTGCTGCAAAACATTAGGATGGTATAAAAAGAAAGAGCTTATGTCTTCAAAGAGATCATAGTTGAATGAGAAAAATGGGCAAATGAACCACCAACAAAAAGTATTAGCAATCTCCTAGCAGGTATGAAACTATACCAGGTACTTGGCAGAAAAATGTCACTAAGAAATTGTCAATGAAATGTTGGTTACAGGTATATTAATAGATTGCTATGAATGTGTTAAGTATTCCAGGAAAGTGTGTACAAAATATTAGGAGGGTAAAGATAAAGAAGCAAAGCCAGCTTATAGCTTGGTGGTTAAGATAACTAGATCCCACATGTCTAACCACACAGTTCGAGTCCTGGACCCAGCAGCTTGAAAATGCACTGGCTATGTATATTTTCATGCCCAAAATCCCAGCAGGAGGTTATAAATGGGGTGGTGTCCCCATCGGGGCTGCCTTCTCATCTTCTCTCTATCTCTACCCCTATCTCTAACCCACATGTGCCCTCCAGTAAAATTAAAAAAAGAGAGAGAAAAAGAAAAGCGGAGTGATTAATTGTCTTGAGATGTCATGGAAGACTTTTATGAGGAGATGACATTTGGTGTGGGTCTTGAAAAATAAATAAAAGATTACTGTGATGGAAAAGTTACTGAGATAGTCATCAACTACAGTACCAAAAATATTTTTTTTCTTTCCATGACAGGATTACACTTCTACTTCCTTTCACTTTAGAAATAAATATGTTCTTTCTTTGGCCAATTGAATATGAGTAGGATGGATGACTGTTACTGTTACAAACTGTTTAATAGTCAGTGCAGAATGTGCCATGACTCCTTACCTCTGCAGCAATCATGGAGGCACACATTGGTATGAACCTTCTAATAGCCTTGGTGTAAGAGTGACCATGACAAGATGAGCTTCACCAGCTCACATTGTATGCATGAAAACTAAATTTCTATTATTTTAGAGATACTAATATGTGCAGGGTTATTTGTTACAACCATATAATCTAATTCTAACATGGGACATTGATGTGCATTCTTGAAAGAGTGAATTCAGTAAGGTTTACGTATGTGGGTGATAATAGGGAGACAGAATATGAGATTAGACAGGGTAAGGTGTGAAAGGTCTTTTCTGCCAAGTTAAACATTTTCTTTTTTTTTT
>NW_006202222.1:679438-684132 GCF_000334495.1 Tupaia belangeri chinensis
CCAAAAAAAAAAAAAAAGAGTGAGTCTGAAGCAATCTTTAGTACTTTGTGAATACACAAAAATAACACACCCAGATAGAGGACATCCTAGGAAACAAAAGTTTAACAAGTTTCTTTGTGCTTATGATTTAGATGAGGGGTTTTCTTTTTTACATTTTTTTATTTCATTTTCTCTTTTACATTCAATCACATTATTTAGCTTACAAACTGAATATTTCAACATGTGAACAGACTTGTACTCATAAGGAAAATAGAGACACAGAAAGTGGAAAATAATTATAACTATGTCATAAAAATAACACCTATAAAATAGTGAAAACTGTCCCAGCTTTCTTCTTAGTGGAAAAAACTGTGTCACTGAGATGGGGAAACGTAGAGGTACAACAGGTATTTCCTTCTAGTCACCTGTGCTGACAGACGCAGGGCATGTGGAGACTAGAACTTTTGCTTGTCTTTCTAAATCCATTGAGAGCCCTAGTGTAACAAACGCCTTCCAATTTCTAACATATAACTAACTGCAGGTCTTAGCTTCTAATGTTATTGTATAGCTTTTTTCCCTTATATATATTTACCAAGAATTCAGAAGAAGATTCATGTTAATGTGAAATCCATCTGATTGTGGAAAAAAAAAAAAAACTGTTTCTCAGATGTAGCAGTGGGATTATTCTCTTCTCTAGAAGCATTTTTTGCGTTCAGGCTATCTTCTTACAGGAAAATGACAGAGAAATATAATTGTATTATTTGTCAACATTATAGTTTCCAAACATTCTATTTTTTTAATTATGAGAACATATGACAGAGTAAAATACACAAAATATTCTATCTATTTATCTTCATTTCCCAGCTCCCTGTAGTAATAGGGTATGTGATTAGTTTGGCTCAGTGAAATAAAATGTGTTTGGAAGTTAAATGGGTCATTTCCAGGCTAAAGAATTACAAACAACAACAAAATCCCATGAGTTTCTCATTTCTTATTTCTCTTCTAGGGTAACTGAAAAGGCCTTGAATAGTTGATTCAGCTGTAAGATAGTATAGCCTAGATTAGTGTAGGTCCCTAACTGAGTGGAACAGAGCCCCTTGCCCACTTACGTAGAATATGTGGCATGAGCAAGTCATAAACTTTTGCTGAATTTATCTAATATTTGGAGCTTTTTTGTTATGGCAGCATAATTTGCCCTAGCCTACTAATACAGCATGCTATAATAACAAAAGTAATCAACCAGCTAGATAATTCACCTAACCTAGGGCAAGTACTGCTGCAAAACATTAGGATGGTATAAAAAGAAAGAGCTTATGTCTTCAAAGAGATCATAGTTGAATGAGAAAAATGGGCAAATGAACCACCAACAAAAAGTATTAGCAATCTCCTAGCAGGTATGAAACTATACCAGGTACTTGGCAGAAAAATGTCACTAAGAAATTGTCAATGAAATGTTGGTTACAGGTATATTAATAGATTGCTATGAATGTGTTAAGTATTCCAGGAAAGTGTGTACAAAATATTAGGAGGGTAAAGATAAAGAAGCAAAGCCAGCTTATAGCTTGGTGGTTAAGATAACTAGATCCCACATGTCTAACCACACAGTTCGAGTCCTGGACCCAGCAGCTTGAAAATGCACTGGCTATGTATATTTTCATGCCCAAAATCCCAGCAGGAGGTTATAAATGGGGTGGTGTCCCCATCGGGGCTGCCTTCTCACCTTCTCTCTATCTCTACCCCTATCTCTAACCCACATGTGCCCTCCAGTAAAATTAAAAAAAGAGAGAGAAAAAGAAAAGCGGAGTGATTAATTGTCTTGAGATGTCATGGAAGACTTTTATGAGGAGATGACATTTGGTGTGGGTCTTGAAAAATAAATAAAAGATTACTGTGATGGAAAAGTTACTGAGATAGTCATCAACTACAGTACCAAAAATATTTTTTTTCTTTCCATGACAGGATTACACTTCTACTTCCTTTCACTTTAGAAATAAATATGTTCTTTCTTTGGCCAATTGAATATGAGTAGGATGGATGACTGTTACTGTTACAAACTGTTTAATAGTCAGTGCAGAATGTGCCATGACTCCTTACCTCTGCAGCAATCATGAAGGCACACATTGGTATGAACCTTCTAATAGCCTTGGTGTAAGAGTGACCATGACAAGATGAGCTTCACCAGCTCACATTGTATGCATGAAAACTAAATTTCTATTATTTTAGAGATACTAATATGTGCAGGGTTATTTGTTACAACCATATAATCTAATTCTAACATGGGACATTGATGTGCATTCTTGAAAGAGTGAATTCAGTAAGGTTTACGTATGTGGGTGATAATAGGGAGACAGAATATGAGATTAGACAGGGTAAGGTGTGAAAGGTCTTTTCTGCCAAGTTAAACATTTTCTTTTTTTTTTGGAGAGATTTTTTTTGCTATAGGGCACGTGCACTCGCCAGACAGACAGAGAGAGACAGAGAGACAGAAAGCTAGAAATCACCCCCCAGGGGGTACAGCCACGCCACAATCCCTTCTCCTCCATTCTCCTCTTGGGATCTTGGGCACGTACACACACGCGCCCAGCATGAGTTTTAAGCCACGGGTCTGGGACGCGAACTGCAGTTGACTATATGGGAGTCCAGCGACACAGCCATTACGCCAACTGCTGGTCCCAACATTTTCTTTTCTGTTCTCTAAGTAAGAAAATTAATTCTGGTATGTTCAAGGTATGAGTAAATATCTACTTTCATTCCTGTTCACCTGATCCTATGCTAAGGAGTATCCCTTTTAAAAAACCCCTTAAATAAATGTTTTGAATTATGAGTTGTCCTGTTGAGGCAATTATTAGGCAGGTTGACAAAGTCACTCTTGACAACTTTCTGTTTTATATTATCCAAAGAAGGATGTTGTTAAAGCCTTGAATCTATAGCTTGTGATTGCCACCATATCTTGTTTGGAGAATGTTAATATATACTAAGAAGTAAAATCTGAAGCCCCCAACCCCCCCTTTTTCAGATTTGCTTGAGAGATGGAGAAACATGTTGATTGTCTGTGGCAGTAGGGAAATGGAACTGTCACATCAATTACAAAAACTGCTAAGTTGCCAGCAGGAAAAGCATTGATTCTTGGTGAGTTCAGATCTGTAATTTCAGATACTTTTGTCATCTTATTAAATGGAAAACTTTGAAAAGAAAATCACTTCTACCATTCACAACAAGCATCATCAATGGAGTCTTTAAAAGGAACTGATAAGTTGAAAATTTATTTTTGAAATGCCCTCAGTTGTTGTTAATTTTTATTTCTAGTTTAATTCTAATTTTTTCTTTGAGAAACCTGTCAGCTCATTAGATTCTAGCAGAACACAGTATAACCACATAGTTCTTTGAAAGTTCATTTTACTCTTTGGCTTAGTAACAGTGGTTCAGAACTGTGCATGTCATTATTTCCATAAATAAAGCAGTTATTTCTATTAACAGTTAATTTCTGGGCATATTTCTGTCTAATCTTTCAGCTGTCTTCACTAAGACTATTTGTTTTTTTATGAAGTAGAAGACAAGATATTTAGAAATTTTGGAAAATCTTTGCTTGACACAGACCAGAACAAACTGTTCCAAAGTCAGTACAAAGGGGTCTCTGGGAAGTAACAAGAAGGATGGTTAATAGGGTAGACAGAGGGATGAAAAGACAAGAAAGGTAAAGACTGGCAGACCCTGTTTATCAAATATTTTTACATCTTCTGCCTGCCACATTTATCTATTCAACAATCTCCCTTCCTACTGCTAATAACCAGGCTTTAAGGGTTCTAATGACACTGAAATGTTCAGAAGTTGTAGATTTGTTGTTTAGAGATTTTTTTACTGGAAAGTGGCATGCTCTGACCATTCCTCTTCCCTTTTCCAGAAAACAGAGAAAAACTGTATTTGAGCCTCCCTTGAAGTTAGCTATGGTCATGTAACTGGGTCTGGCTAATGGTGTGTCAGTGGGGCTAAAATACTTCCTTTTGACTGCCGTAACAATCTTTTTTTTTTTAAATTTTTTATTTAACTTTTTTATACATTTAATTACCTTTTTTAGCTTACATAGTGAATATTTCACTATGTGAACATTTTTCCATAGTCCAGTTGGTTAAACTATAAAATATCTTCAAGAGATAATATCACATTTCTTTGTCTCATTAATGCTTTGCCTCCCTATTTTTCTTCTAAATGTCCTTCCTCAGGCCCTATTCTTCCACACATACTATATCTGGTATTTACACCCATTTATTGTCTTTGTATATCTTTTAGTCAATCAGTGTCAGTCATAAAGTGTGGACACTTGGTATATATTAAGTGGGGACATACAATGTGTCTCTTTCATATCGTTGCTTGCTTCACTTAGCAGTAAATCTCCCATATTCTTCTACTTTCTGTCAAAAGCCAGGGTTTTTTGTTTTTTTTTTTAATGGCTGAATAGTATTCCATAGAGTGTATGTGCCACAGTTTTTCAATCCATTCATCTGTTCAGGGGCATTTGTTTTGGTTCCATGTCTTAGCAATTGTGAATAGTGCCACAATAAACATTGATGTGCAAGCACTTTTCCAATGAAGAATTCTTCTGTCCTTTGGGTAGATACCAAGGAGTGAGATTGCTGGATCATATGGTAGTTCTATTTGTAGATTTCGGAGGAATCTCCAAATTGTTCTCCACAGTGGCTGGACTAAATTTCATTTCC
>NW_006202222.1:684419-686603 GCF_000334495.1 Tupaia belangeri chinensis
CCCCGTGTTTTCTAGGAGCAGTTTTATAGTTTGTGGTCTTAGATTTTGATCTTTGATCCACCTTGACTTAGTTTTTGTCAGAGGTGAGGGGTAGGGGTTCAGATTCATCTTTCATCTCTCTGTGTTTGTCCACACTCATTTCCTTCTGTAATCACCATACAGTCTATATTGTAAGGTGGCCCTGTCATAAGGTACCCTTGATTATGAAAAATTTTAAACCAACATAGATGATAGGCTATTGAGATTTGGTAGTTGTTTTCCACAGAAACTGGTTGTTATTTCTTGTTTTGACTAATACAGGGTACATTTGGAAATTAGAAAAGGTTACCTAATATGATCAAAGTATGGAATAACATGACATAAACAATACAAGGTCCTGGGCCAGCAGATGGTGTGGAGGTTAAGGCATTAGATTATACATGATCAACTCTGTGATATGAGTTCCAGATCTAGTGACTCAAAAAACACACCAAGTTCTTGTGCATGCATGCCCAAAATCCTTACAGGAGAATGGAGGAGAAGGGATCATGGCATGGCCATCCCCCATGGAGGATGATTTCTCACTTTCTCTATCTCCCCAATCCCACGAGCACACATGCACTATTGCAAAAAAATCTCAAAAATAAAAGGAAAGTCCAACAATTTGGGTACTATAGAATATCTAAACTTCCCACCCTGAAAAATTTAAATCATCAATACTTACATCTTATGACTTCAATAAATTCTAATTTATGTCCAGTGTTTCAGATCACTTTTCAGTGAGCTGTGCTCACTCACTTTTTTTTTTTCAGTGTTTCAGATCACTTTTCAGTGACCTGTGCTCACTCACTTTTTTTGCTTGGGAATAATAGCAAAGCTGTAACATTACACAAAAGTAGAATACAAATCCAAGTAAAAATGAGTTCTAACAAGTAAAGGAGTAGTAAGTTATAGCTTTGTGCAATGAATCACTTAAGGATTATGATTTTTCCTAGTTTGTACTAAAGACATATTTGGTAGGATTCATTGATTGAAGCAATGAGATGAAGAGACCATTTCAATCCAGAAGTGATTTTGCGTTACTAAATGTAAAGTCACTGAAATGGAAATGGTTTATAGCATTTTTACTTCTTAGTTTCAAGAAATATTTTCATGCATTTCCAACATCTTACATATTTACTTTCCTAGAAATCCTTCTTTTAGCCTTTCATGTACAATTCTGTTGTCTAAAAGCTTGACACCTGTTTTGATAGCATATTAGTATGTGGCATTGATAATTTTGAACTGATGATATTGGCTTATGTATGTAGTTTTTTGATATAGAGAAAAACAACCTCCCCATATGCTTTATTGGTTCAATTAGAAACCTCATTAGTCTGAATAGACATCACTTTTTGACCTTTTTGCTTCTGTGAGCTATAATTACAGTTTTGAAATTTCCTTCTTAAAAGTCAAGTTTTAACACAGTGATGAAGAGTTGGTGATTCATGGGAACCAGCAGTTAGCGTAATGGCTATGTCGCTGGACTCCCACGTAGTAGACCGCGGTTTGCATCCCGGACCTGGTGGCTTAAAACTCACGCCGGGCGCATGTGCATGCGTGCCCAAGATCCCGAGAGGAGAATGGAGGAGAAGAGATTGCGGCGTGACCATCCCCCCTGGGGGTGATTTCTCGCTTTCTGTCTCTATGTCTCTCTCTGTCTGTCTGGCGAACGCACGCGCCCTATAGCAAAAAAACCTCTCCAAAAAAAAAAAAAAAAGAGTTGGTGATTCATTATTGAAAAATGCAGTGTTTTGGCATTGCATTGTAAAAACTATTTCATGTCTGGTCCACATGTGGGACATATTTTAAAAGTTATTAGTTACTCCCTTTAACTTTAAAATTTTAAGTATGTCTTTTTGCTGAAAAAAAAATTGAGTCATTTTCACAGAAAGGGAATAAACAATTTTAAAAATCAAGTTATCATGTTAATAAAGCTTATCGACAAGGCCTCTTGGATCTTTCAGGCATGTGTACTTCTAAGTAAGTCTAGCTGATGTGGGGCACTTGTCTGGGTGCCTATTCTCTCCTCTGTGTTTGTGTCTCACAGACGTCTGCTCCAGTCTTTTGGCTAATTTTTTTCCAGTTTCTTTCAGGTCTGCACGCCTGTGGGTCCCAGCACTCTGCCAGGCCTAAAAAGGAAGAGTGACCTGTCCAGAAGCCCTG
>NW_006202222.1:686634-692256 GCF_000334495.1 Tupaia belangeri chinensis
TGAACAAGAGAAGGAGGTGAAGTCTCAACATGGCAAAAACCTGCAATAGAAATGAAGAGATGCCTTTGAAGCAAGGCAAGATGGCAAATGAAGAACAGTCACAGGATGAAAGAAAGCCAGAAGCAGTCTGTACTCCAGAAGACAAGGAGAAATTGGAAAATGGTGGAAAGACACAAAACAGAGGAAACAGAGAAAATGAGGAAATGCTGAAGGATAAGGGAAAGCCAGAGAGCAAGGGAAAGTCAAAGAGCGAGGGAAAACCAGAGAGTGAAACAAGGGCTGCTGTAAAGTGTCCAGCTGAGGATGATGTACCCAGGAAAGCCAAAAGAAAATCCAACAAGGGGCTGGCTCAGTACCTCAGGAAGTATCAAGAGGCTGTACACAATATGCATTTCAGCAATGAGGACATAAGAAAATTTGACGATATGGCTAAAGTGGAGGATGGCTCAAGAAAAAGCAGACAAAAATTAGGGGGGATTTTGTGGGTGCAAAGAAATTTACAGGACCCCTTCTACCCAATGGGGCCAAGGGAATCCAGGGGTGGCTGCAGGGCGCCAAGAAGGAACACTGAAGACATCCCTTATGTGTAGTGGCTCTGGCAGGCATTTGTCAGGCCCTGTATTTTAGTCTTATGCTAATACTTCTCTTTAGATGTCCCTCTTGTTACCATCGGTCTTTTGACGCAGCTGCAACCCTCCATGTTTCAAGTAGCAGATTTTTCATCCATTTCATGAAAAAAATATTCATAGTACACTAAAATTAAACACATGCACACACAATTTGCAGAAACAAACGTGGCATAAGTTCATTTTTGTAAAGCTACAAAGACAATTTACTTAGTGATCTATGTGTAGAAAATAATTGAAAGCTGTATCCACTAAAAAATTAACAATAGCTGTCTATGGGTGATCTTTTCTTATATTCATTTTTGGTTCATCTGTCATCTTCTCCTAAAAAGCACAGAATACTTTTGTTATAAAAATACTGAAAGATGAAACATAGGAAAACAATACATAAGCAAAAGAACTGTCAAGCAAGCTTATAAAGCTTGTCAGGACTAAATGATAGAAGTCTTACTACTTCCGGGACTAGAAACTGAAAGAATCACGACTCCATTGCTGTAAGCGACAGCTTTGTCCTCTGTAAAGTGGAGATAAAATTTGTCTTCCAGGGCTGTGGGAAAGATCAAATGAGGTGCTGAGTGTGTACGCTGTTTTGGACTGGCTCCTATCCTCCCTTGTGCTAGTAGAAAAAGTACCCGGCCAGACTCTTGGTGGAGAACTGAGGAAAGTCTCACCTGGACTCATAAGTAAGTCCAGGCAGCTGAGAAGTGGGTGCCACCCTCCCCCTGGGTAATGCCATGTTAGCTGGGCACTGTGCCTCTATTCATGGATCTTGCACCCTCCTGATGTACCTGGTGCAACTGGTAGGCCAGAGATAATGACATACTAAAGTGACATCGTATCCCATCAGAAGGGGGAGAAGTCCTCTCTACCCGCGATAGATTTACCCTTGCCATCAACAAAAATGACTGTCAAATGGTCCTGGATTTATAATGTGACCCATGACCCCATTTCTCCTGCAGTGCTCTTCAAATTCCTGATGTAAAGTCATGTATATTATCTTAGTAGGCCAATGCGGGTTCCCCCCCCCCCAATAACTTGTAACTTCCCTTCTCTGCCTTTCTTTTTGTTATAGAAATTAGGTCCTCAGCTGTAGGAATTACAGAAGAACTGGTAATATACAACACTGAAGAAAGTAAGTTTCTTTTTCTTTTTCTTTTTTTTCCTAAGGTGTGTGTATTTGCTAGAGAGAGACAGTAAAAGGCAAAGTGAAAAATCACCCCCGGGGGTGGGGGGAGGGGAATGGCTATACCTCAATCCCTTCTTCTCCAATTCTCTTCCTGGGATTTAGGGCATGCACTCACATGTATCTGGCATGATTTTCAAGCCACAGGATCAGGATTCTAGCCACAGTCAACCATATGGGAGTCCAGCACCTGAACCACTATGCTATTTGCTAGCCCTGAAAAAAGTTAGGTTTTTAAGTCAAATTCATAAGATGTTTTTCAGTATGGAAATTGCATGCCACAATCACATAGCCAGAAACCTAATGATTGCCTCTCCCAGAATTAGAAACAGCCCAAGGCAACATCAATTAAGAAAACCCATGAGATGGATCATGCCCCCTTGGACCAATCATCCAGCTGAGATCTCTACCTTTAATTTTGCATTTAAAAAAGCATGTTCTTGGAATTTCACAGTTGGGGCATTGTCTGTTCCCCTTGCTTTGCACATGGCAATAAAACTGGGCTTTCCTTCACTGTGTGCATCTACATTTTAGCTTGTGCCAATATGGAAAAGCAAAACTGGGGTAGTCAGAAGAGCAGCACTTCCCCAACCTCAGGTTTCCTTTCGTAATAAGCTTTATAGAGCCAAATTTGTCTCATAGTAACCTACGGTGATAAATTTAATCCTTGAGGAAATTGACTGCCAAAAAGATAAAGTCTGCTCACATATACTCTAAAGTTACATTTCGTATAAATATAGAAAAATATGCCTTGAAAGATTCAGACATGGGGCCAGCAGGTGGTGTGGTGGCTAAGGCACTAGACTCCTATGTGGTTGACCATGGGGCCTGAACCTCAAGACTGATTACTTTCTCATTTTTCCCTCTCTCTCTCTCTCTCTCTCTCTCTCTCTCTCATTTGGTAAGCACACTTGCCCTATAGCAAATTTAAAAATAATAACAATAATAAATAAAATAAATCATTCTTTTAAAAAAAGATTCAGACTTGCTTGCCTCATGGTCTCTATAAGAACAATTATAAGAATAGAGAATTTTTCTGTCATTTTTTTAAACTTCTGTATTCCTTGTGCCTAAAATATAGTAGATGTTTAATAAATATTTATTGAATGAAACAGAACTTTATTTTGTTGGCTTCTGGAGGGAATGATTTTTTTCACTTCTCTTGCTGATTTCAAGGAAACAGTTGGGTGAGTGTAGAATATACCAATGGGTGGGGAAAATGAGCATGTTATAATACAACATGGGGGGAAATCACAAATGATCTGGTATCCCCATCTTTTGTCCAACATTTTCCTTGTAAATCACTGTCAATAAAGATGCTAACAGATAAAGTTTAGTTCCTTTGCCATGACTTTGATATTAATGAGGGACAGTTGAAAATCTGGATTATAGCCTAAAGAAATGAAATGACACTGATAGGAATGGTGTATATTTTGATCAGGTTTTACTGGTTTGCAAAAATGATAGTTACAAGAGGGCTTCGAAAAGTTCATGGAAATGGTATATTATTTTAAAAATATGCATGGATTTCAAAACTTTCTGCACCAAAATAAACTATTTTTCTACAAACTTTTTTTTTTGAGAGTTTTTTGCTATAGGGCGCGTGCACTCGCCAGACAGAGAGAGACAGAGAGACAGAAAGTGAGAAATCACCCCCCAGGAGGGATGGCCACGCTGCAATCCCTTTTCCTCCATTCTCCTCTTGGGATCTTGGGTACACATGCACATGCCCAGCATAAGTTTTAAGCCGCCGGGTCCAGGACGCAAGTCCAGTGACATAGCCATTACGCTAACTGCTGGTCCCTCTACAAACTTTTTGAAGTCCCCTTGTATTTATTTGAAGATACACAAAATATCAAAACTTTGAACATTTTGTTACTATAATGATACTTCCTTCCTATGATTGGAAGTTTGCAATTGGAATGAATTTCCATTCATTTGAGTTTCCACCCCTTCCTTTTATATTTTCCTCTTAGTGAAGCTCTTAATCCAGTAGCTCTAAACAACAACAACTAATGAAGGGACAAAACAACATGTGTTTAAAAGAATCTGCAGTTAGAGATTAAGAGCATAATCTCTGAAACTCGGTTTGAACACTGGCTTTGCCTATGAACAGTTATGAGATCGTGGGGAAAGTATTTTTATTTCTGTGAGCCTAAATTTCATTATCTGTCAAGGAAGATAATAATGGTCCACAATTCATAAGATTAAATAAGCCTAACAAGAATAAGTACTGCTTATCAGTGTTTTAACACTAAGACTCTCCAACCCTGAAGTGTAAAAAATAGGCCTTAGGTTGTACATGTTAACAAACAAAAATGAACTTGATGTTATCTGTGAGTTGAGATGACTCCTATTTGGGTCTATTTTATATAAACACTCAAACATCAGCAAAGCAATGTTCCTGAAATAGAAAGAAACAGAACTCTGCCCCAACTGTGGAATCACTGCCTGTCAAGTCAGCAGAGGAGCTCCTCTGACAGTCCTAGAAGAACAAGCGTAGCTTCCTCACTCATTGGACAATTAATGTTTCCTTATGAAAGTCAATCTGAGGGGAAATAAGGCACATGCTGTTCTCTTGGCTGGAGAGCAAGGGTAACAGCTGGACTTTGAACTGGCATTACTAGGTCGTTCTCATTCAAGACCAGATGATACATTATATTTTATTGGT
Organism: Tupaia belangeri chinensis; assembly: GCF_000334495.1. Lineage (NCBI taxonomy): Eukaryota > Metazoa > Chordata > Mammalia > Scandentia > Tupaiidae > Tupaia > Tupaia belangeri. The sequence goes on from NW_006202222.1 coordinate 691,115, forward strand.
TGGAAAAAGCAGATTCTTTCTGTTGAAAATAAAATAGGAAATTGAGACAAAATGGCTGTATGTAAACTTAGAGATTCATACACTCTGTCTAATTAACTTCAACTCAAAAGGAAAAGATCAAATTACTTTGGTTTTAGTATGAACGAATAGTAAAATTTCTTCTTCAGAAAACAGCTGTCTATTTCTTTTCTTATTACCAATACCTCTTACATGATATATTTAATATACCTTGACTCCACAAAGTGTGCCAGTCGATGATTTTCTGCTTGAAATAGCACTTAGGAACTACTCAAGTGGACAAATAATAAGTTTTGCAGATAACATTTAGAGATCATGTGACTTTTTTTGTTTTTGGAGAGGTTTTTGCTATAGGGCGCGTGTGCTCGCCAGACAGAAAGAGACATAGAGATAGAAAGCGAGAAATCACCCCCCAGGGAGGATGGTCACACCGCAATCCCTTCTCCTCCATTCTCCTCTCGGGATCTTGGGCATGCATGCACACATGCCTGGCGTGAGTTCTAAGTCACCGGGTCTGGGACGCGAACCGCCGTCGACTACGTGGGAATCTAGCGACATAGCCATTACACTAACTGCTGGTTCCCGAGATCATGTGACTTTTAAGATTGTATTTGCATTTTTAAGCACTGGCTACATCTATGTTAATTTGGATGTTTGTGTTTTTCTTTTCTTGTTTTATTTATTTTGCTAGCCAACATCAAAATTCCCTTCCAGGGTTAAGGGAGTCTTTAGATAAAAAATAAAAAATAGTTACCTATTTTCTCAGAATTTTAGCAGCTTGTGTCTTCAGCTCAACTAACTAACTAAATAAAATAAAGATGGGGTCAGCAGGTGACATGGCGGACATAGCAGATGATGGTTTGAATCCTGTACCTGGCAGCTTGAATAATCATATCGGGTGTGTGTGCATGTGTGCCCCTCCCCCCCAAAAAAAAAGGAAAATGGAGGAAAAAGAATTATGGTGTGACTATCACCCCTGGGGGATGAGCTTTCACTTTCCCACTGTCTGTCTTTCTCTGGTTAGTGAATGCACCCAAAATCCCAATAGGAGAATGGAAGAGAAAGGATTGCGGTGGCTGTTACCCTTGGGGGATGAGTTCTCATTTTCCCTCTCTTTGTCTCTC
>NW_006202223.1:0-363 GCF_000334495.1 Tupaia belangeri chinensis
GATGGTAATATGTCTTGAACCTCTGCTTTCTCTGTCTGATGCTAGAGGGGACCCCTCAGGAGCGGGGAGAGGGTGTGTCCCTTGGGCTGTGTGCTGATCACTCCCCCCTTTCTTCTACAGGGCTCCTGCACTGATTCCTGGGATTGGCTATTGCTCTTCTGTGATGCCTACCTGTCCTTCCCAGCCGTATGAATCACCCTGAGTCCTGCAGTGGCTCTGATATAGCCACCAGATTACCTCCTGAGGCTCCTGCCGCCAGGATATGACTTGACTCTGCTTTATGCACTGACTTGGAGCCCCTGCCTAGGCTCCCAGGGGTCCCTCTGTTTCTTTTCCCCCTCCACAGACTGCTCAAGAGGACAT
>NW_006202224.1:0-2025 GCF_000334495.1 Tupaia belangeri chinensis
TCCTCCTGTTCTTTTGAGCTTCAGAATTTGGTAAGTGTCAAAAAAGTATTTTTGAGGTCTTTTAAATGAATGATTTTTTTGTCATTCTTCAAGTAATTACCAAAAACTACTCTGACCTTTTGATCTCTAGTATTTTTCTCAAGATAAGTTTGGTAGGAGAGAATTCATTTAAAAACCTGTGGGAGTAATATACATAGCAGTTTATGGTGATTTGCAGTGGGCTGTCACTGTAGAAATAATTAAGATTGCTCATATTTGAAGTATGTGTTATTTTGAGGTTAGACACAACAGGATGATGCTTGTCCATTGCAGTCTAAAATGAGGTTCCGTAAACATTTGGTTTTTAGTTGAATGAGTTAGGTGAAAAAGTATTGAAGTTTAATTTTAATTTTTATGGGTTTTTACCATCTTTTAAATAAAATTAATAAAAACTTAAATAATTAGTGGAATCAATTAAACATTAAGTTAAAGATTTTGGAGCATAGGAAGTGTTATTTTTTTCCTCATTTTTCTATTGGGATACTGATTCTTATTGAGAAAATAAATTTTTGTGCTGTGACTTGCTGTTTTACTTTTGAATTTGCTTTATATTTTTATTTTTGTCATAAGTCGTTTTGATATATACAGAGAGATGTGTAGTTACATACATATTTCCTCAATGAGGGACACTAGAGAAACAAAATAGATTGGCACTTCTGTGGAATGTTTATACAATCAAGGTCATAGGCATGCAGATTCTTAGTGTGTTCAGGAAGATATTGGGAAGCCAATCCAAGAACCTTCCCTGGGGCCTGAGCATCACATGTATGTTACTGCTGCATCCCGGTAGGTGGTTTTTTTTTTTTTTTGGTAAATAGATATATTTGAAGGTTTTGATTTTACTAATATGGCTTCAGAAGTTTGAGTTTTGTATATTGATCTTTTCATTATTTCTCATTTTAAGTTTTTAATTTATATTTAATTGTACACCTTTGTGAGATACAATATGGTTTCTCAAAGCATTCATGCAGTGTGTAGTAATCAAATCTGTGATATTGCCATGTTCATCAGAGAACATTACTTTATGTGTGTACCTTCAATTTTTATTCAACTAGTTTTGTGGATATATATACACATACATATGTATACATATGCACACACCCACACACACACTTAAGATTGTCAACATCTGTTTCTATCTGTTCTGGTATATTGTGTCATAATTCATTTATTTGTATACATACATTTTTATTCATTTCTCTTAAATGATTTCTTTTAAATATATCACACCTCCTCACTCCCATGTCGTCTTTGGTATCTACAGTTTCCTTCTCTAATTTTATGTCTGTAAGTATTTTAGTTTATGCCGTAGAGTACATGCATTCACTGGAGACATACATTGTCTTTTATTGTTTGGCTTATTTAATTTACCATTAAATCTTCTTCATTTATTTACTTCACATTGAATGACAGGATTTCTTTGTTCTTTCTGGGTGAGTAGTATTCCATTGTGTATATGTGCCACCTGTTTTTTAATGTCTTTTTAAGTTTTATACATAAGGTGTCTGTTACAAAAATTGCCTACCTAGCTAACTCACACAAAAGTTACTTCTTATAGTTTACCCAGCTAAATTATAAAACCATAAACTCAAGATAATCAAATTACATTTTATTAATAAAACAAGTAAAATCTATCTATCTTCATATATAATTGCAGAGGAAACTAAAAAACAAAGCCTATTTGTAAAGGAACATGCCTGCATGTGAGGGATTCTGGCCTATTTTCAAATTAACTAGAATTGTCATATTTCTTCTGTATATCAAATAAAAACCTTGCAAAATCAACCTGTCACTTGGCTGTTTCATATTTTGACAGTTCGCATCCTGTAGATCTTTCATTTTATAATTTTTTTACAGTTAATCACTGTATATCATTACAACTTATAAACTTAATTTTCCAGCATGAATACACTGTATATTAGTCCAGTCAAAGATATTACCATACCTGATATCAACAACAATTTTCCATTTTTGTGTCCCTTAAAT
>NW_006202225.1:0-929 GCF_000334495.1 Tupaia belangeri chinensis
TTCCTGACCTCTGTGGTCTGTAGGAGCCACTATGAGGAGGACCCAGAGAAGAAACTTCCATTTTCAGGGGAAAGCAAGTGGCTTTCATTATAATGACCTTGTATTTGGATCCGGATTTGCTGCACCTTTCTTTATAATAAGACACCAACTACTTTAGAAATAAAGATGTTTTAATTCATCCATTTAATAGATATGAAGAACATTTTAAATGGCGCAGTCACAATCTCTGAAAAGTAAAACTAACAAGAGAAAAATGACAAGTGACTTATATTAGACTAACACTGGACTTCTCAACAGAAACAATGAAAACAAGGAAAGAATGGATAGATGTATTGCAAGTATTAAGAGAAAAACAATTTCAACCAAGATTGTTATATCCTACAAGACTATCCTTCATATGGAAAAAAAGATTAAAACCTTCTCAGACAAACAAAACTTGACAGAATTTACCAACACTGGACCAGCTCTTCAAGAAATCCTGAAGGGATTCCTCTTGGCTCCTGTGAACTAGTCAGTTCAGGGTACAAGAGAAATGAAGATTTTCTACTGATAATTCAACCTCCAGCCAACCGTGTGGTAGGGAGCCCCACTGGCCTTTTATCTCTGTCTCTGTTTCTCCCTGCTTCTGTCTTCTCATTTTTATTTGGTAATTTTTCCTTTTTACAATTTTTTCAAAGGTAAAGTTTTTCTCTTGTTCTCAGCTCCACCTTTTGTCTTATTAATAATCCCCTCTGGTCTTCCCACCCAGGCAGGAGAGGTGAGGCCTTCAGAAGATTCCTCATGGCTCCTGCTAACTAGTCAGTTTGCGTAGTGCTTGCACGCCACATGGTTTTCTATTTTGTGCTTTTTTAAAAAAAAAAAACAATAATTACAAATTTTTCAGGTTTTTTAAAAATCATTTTTCTCTTTCTTTGTTGTTGTTTCTCTCT
>NW_006202226.1:0-1563 GCF_000334495.1 Tupaia belangeri chinensis
TAACCTCCATGTCATCTGCTGGCCCAAGATAAACATTTTGAATTTCACTTATTTTCCACATGTTTCAATTTGCACTCTAAGTCAGTAACTCAAAACTAAAGCAAACAAATACACATGCATTTATGTTACAATTATTTAAAAAGATTTATCTTTTTAGGGTGGCCCCCTAACCTAGTAGTTCAGGGAACCTTACTTTACACGGCTGATTGTAGTTTGAGTCCCAGCCACGACAGCTTGAAAAACGCTACAACATCCCACCAGGATGAAGAAATGGAGAAGGATGCAGAAGTGGAGGACCATGCTCCATTGTGGCGATGCTCCCTCTCCCACTCTCTGTCTTTCTCCCTGGCAAGCCCATGTGTCTTCTGGCAATTAAAAAATGTATTTTCTTTAACCAATACACAATTATTCAAGTTATAATTATTCTAAAAATGCATCGTTTTAATTTGCTATAGGCACAAGCAACAGCTCAAGAAAACTTAGAGCAGATAAGAGAGTATAATCATGCTTCAGTAAGAAGTCAGATGCAAAGCAGAATTTATGATCTAGAATTTGAACTCGTCAAAATAAGAGCTTCTCAAGAAAATACTAATAAGGCAGAATTGGAAAAATATAAGCAACTCTATCTAGAAAAATCACAAGTTAAAAAAATCATTATCAGATGAATAAGAAAGTAAAAACAGAATCATAGAAAGTAAACGAAGCATATTAGTTTGCCTGTAATAAGTGGGACGTGTTGATGAGATTAATAGGAAGTGAAAGCTAAGTAAGATGATATAATTTTGGAAGATGTCAGCAAATGAACGTAGCTTTAATAGGTCGGTCTAGCAGGACGGTTTGTCTCTGTGCCTTTTTTGGTTTTATATGGCTTTTCTTTTCTCTCCCTTAATATTCTCAGATACTGAGCCTGATCTATTAGTCTTTAAGTTTAGTATTTTGAAGCTTTATCATTTAGACCGATAGTCTTAGGAAATTTCTTGTTAGCATTCCTTTAAGCAGAAATATTGGCAGGTTTATTTTTTGCATGGTTCCAACTCAAACCCAATGGTTTTAGTGTTAGTGATACTTATTCCTCTCACACCCTAGCACTTGATAAATTAACTTTCCTTGATTTCGACCTCTGATAGTATCAGTAGAGGGCACTGACACCAACTATCCTTTATACTTTTTCCAGTGACATAAAGCCATAAGTCTAGGGAGAGGCTAACGGGTGAAGGGAAGGGAAATTTACCACGGGGTTAAACGATGCATTGGTCACCTGAGGCCATGAGTGGGAGGCAGAAAGGGCAGGCTGTGACCTCAGGTACCTTGGTACTGTCAGGAGCTTACTGCCTTTGGGGCTGCCTTGGTAGTTTTGCTCACCAGCTCTACTCTCATTCTCCCCTACAAGTGTCACTCTGGATTATTCCTCAGAGCCTAATGCTCGATATCTTCCAGATAATATGTGAGATGTACAAAGGTAGTGAAAGCAAGTGCTTCGAGAAGTTTTAGAAGAATTAAAAAAAAAAACTGGGTTATCAAATACAAATAGTTTTAGTTTTTACAATTGTGTATTTTTTGGAG
>NW_006202227.1:0-505 GCF_000334495.1 Tupaia belangeri chinensis
GGAGAAGGGATGTCTCACTGCACAATTGGTGGTATCCTCTCTTTTTACCATCCTACCCATTCTATGGGTCTCATCATAATTTGTTACATTCCGTTTTTGAAATCTTACCTTTTTATTATAATCTTCTTATGAAAATTAGATAAAGTGAAAGTATTTGAAGTATTCCACTAAAGATCTCAATTTCTTCAAATTTTTAAAGAATTTTCTGGAAAGAAAAATACATATGTACAGTTAAAACATTGTAATTCTTTGTCTTCTGCTACTTCAGAAAATTCCATAAGTGTTTTTTCTCCTCTCATTTCAAGTAGTTTGAGAGTTGATATAATTAACACTTATCCAACTACAAAAATAACAGAATACACATGAATTTTTAAAAACTGCATGTACTCACCAGTGAGAGAGAGGCAGAGACAGAGAGAGAAAGAATGAGAAAGCACCTCCCCAATAGGGTGAGTCACAACATGTAGAATATTTCCTTTTCCTCTGTTTCTACATTCTTTCAGGA
>NW_006202228.1:0-542 GCF_000334495.1 Tupaia belangeri chinensis
AGCAGGTCACCAGGACTGTCCAGAGTCCTAGAGGGAAAGCATGAAATAGAGTATATATACAGAAGTTAATGACTGTGTCCACAATGTAATATATCTACTGAAAATATCTATCATGTGCTAGATATTTCTCTAAGTGTTTCACATAATTTATTTTATTCAATCTTTGGTAGTACTCATAATATGCTGCTTCATCCTCTGTCATTGGTTGTGCAGGTCTGATTATCTGAAAAGTCCTATAATTTAGAAAACTTAAAAGCATCTTGCTCAAGTGTTTAGATTCAATTTTAATTTAATCACTTTTGGGAAGTTTTTTGTTTGTTTAGTCAAATGGCTGGGTCAAGGGCTCTGTGTTTACCCTCTCTTAGTCTATAAATTCCTTTATCACTACACTTATCACGTTATATTGAATTCATTTTATTTCTATACCTTTTTCATTAACTTTACATTTCTTGTCCCCAGAGAATTTAGAGGCATGGAGCTAAATTGGATTTGAAACTGGAATAGGCAATTTATCTTGAGCAAGTTACTTAATCTTTCTGTAT
>NW_006202229.1:0-669 GCF_000334495.1 Tupaia belangeri chinensis
AAGTTCATGAAAAACATAGAATATTTAAAAACCTTTATATATAGATTTCCATTTTTCTAAGAACTTTTTGAAGCACCATCATAAAAGTTGGAGAAGGAAGGAAAAGAGTAAAGGTATAAATAATGTATCTGAAAAAAGTAATAGTTAACACATTTGATTGAAAAAAGAGACATCTATTCAAAAATAAAGGCAAACAACTTCAAGTTTAATGCACACGAGCTGTCTGTCCATTTTATTCTCTGTGCAGCCTGAAAGCCGGGCATTGGGAGTGCTGACTCTGAAGACCAGCTATGATGCATTTTCCACAAAGACCTTGCAGTTCTTGGAGGAAACATAGTGAGCAATCTTAGTACAGTATGACTTACTGTACATCACAGCACTTCCAGCTCCTTGACGTTGTGGACCAGGAACTTCTGGAAGCTGCTAAGAAGCATGTGTTTTGTTTTCTTCTTTGTTCCAGTAACCAACGTTGAACATCAAGATCTGGCCCTTAAACTTCCTCCACACCCTGCTGTCAATACCTTTCTGTTTCTGTCAATTATGCTTAACTTTCTTGTTTGTTTGTTTGTTTAGAGAGAAAAGTTTACTATAGGGCTCATGAACTCACCAGAAGGACAAAGACAAAAGGTGAAAAATATGGGGAAGGCAGGGGAGCAGGGGAAGAAGGGG
>NW_006202230.1:0-497 GCF_000334495.1 Tupaia belangeri chinensis
TTTCTCACTTTCCTCTCTTTGTCTCTCTGATCAAATTAAAATTAGTGAGTGAATGAATAAATAAAATTAAATAAGTGATTTTTAGGAAGAAAAAAATAAAAAGAGACTATGATGGGAGCCAGATGGTGGTACAAGGGTGAAACATGATGTATTTTCTTTTTTTGTATTTTGGGGGAGACTTTTGCTAAAGGGCACACGTTGCTCGCCAGAGAGACTGAGAGAGAGAGAGAGAGACAGAAAGTGAGAAATCACCCCCAAGGGGGGATGGCAACACTCCAGTCCTTTCTCCTCTGTTCTCCTCTCAGAATTTTGGGCATGCATACCCATGTACCTGGCATGAGTGTTAAGCCATCCAGTCCGGGATTTGAACTGTGGTTGGCCGTGTGGGAGTCCAGCGATGTAACCATTACACCATCTGCTAGCACACACATGATGCATTTTCTCATAGCAAGGGGCAAGAGGGGAAAAGAGTGAGATTGCAGGAGGGAGCTGAACTC
>NW_006202231.1:0-823 GCF_000334495.1 Tupaia belangeri chinensis
GAGGATGACCATACCACAATTCCCTCCCTTCTATTCTCCTGAGATTTGGGGCACATAAGCACCTGCTCCTGGTGTGAGTTTCAAGTCGCTGGGCCCAGGACTCCCATCACTGTGGGTCACGTGGGAGTTTAGCACCTTAAGTACTATATGCCACATGCTGGCACCTGATTTTTTTGTGTTGCCAGTGTGTACATGTGCTTTCCAGAGAGAGTGAGAGAGGCCATAGTGAGTTGTGCTGCAGATCATACTGCAATATTTTCTTCTACGCATCATCCCATCAGGTGTGGGGACACACGTATACATGTGTCTGATGTGTTTTTCAAGCCTCCTGAGCCAGGATTCAAACCAAGGTCATTCAAGAAACCTTTGTACATATCTTCATTCCTCATTCTACTGGCATTTCCTATGGCAAGGAGACTCACTCACAGTCATGATATCAACTATATACTGTCTCTTATTGCATTGCAGCTCCACTCCATTTTTTAGATGTGTATTTGTCTTGGCCTTCCCGGTGTGCAGGTATTGCTGTAAAAGCATAATAATAGTGTCATTTTATAAAACCATAACCTAGTGGCTAGGGATCTGGATTCCACTTGTCTGTTTGAGGACCATTCCCCCAGAGCTTGACAACCACATTAGGCTGTGTGTGTGCGTGTGTGTGTGTGTGTGTGTGATTCTCCTGAGAAGTTGGAGAAATAGAGAAGTGAGTATGAAGTGACCATGCTTCAGTGGGGTGGGGGGTGCTTTCTATTATCTCTCACATGCACTTGTGCCCTCTGGAAATTAATAACAATTCTGCCATGCTATGTGTTGGCAAGCATGA
>NW_006202232.1:0-832 GCF_000334495.1 Tupaia belangeri chinensis
GGTAATATCCTCTAATATTTCCCTACTTGGAAATGAATGAGTGGTCCCTTGTGAGCAATGTATTACTTGATTCTCTTATCCTTGAGGCTCTTTTCCAATTTTTAGTCATTGGTAATGTATTCACTTTTAACTAATTTGTTGGAGAAGAATTCTGTAAGTGTGAGCTCATGTGTTTCCCTAACTGTGAAATAAATTGGTGCTATTTTCTCCCTTCTACTGTGTCCTCCAGTGTGGGGATCACAGGAGGAGTGTTGCGATTGGATTTATGAAGGAGAATTCCCTCTTTTTACAATCAGTACAGTGAGAGGCAAAGAATTCTCTAAAACTCACAATATGCAGATATTTAGTTACTATGCACCTAGTCTTCTCTAGGCAGTGGGTAAGGATTCAGTAATAAAATAGGAAAGTAAGGAAAAAGAAAAAGAAGAGTAGAAAACAATAGGAAGAAAAAGTGAAAAAAGAGAAAGAGAAAGAAAAAGAAGGCAGAGATGGGAAGAAAAAGTAAAGAAATAGGAAGACAAGAAGGAAAGAACTAGAATCAAAGGAGGACAAAAAATATGTCATGGAAAATAAAAAGGGTTAAAAAATGAAAACCATGTAGCACACTTGCACATGCCATGAAGGTATAGGCAGCAGAGATGGACCTGCCTGGATGGGTTCTGACCTAGGTGAGAGGGAGAGAGATAAATTAGCAACTTAAAAGCACAATGAAGGGAACAGAAAAGCTTTTCTTTTTTCTTAAAAAAGAGGAGAAATCTCATGGCTCCTGAGAACTAGTGATTTCAGGGAAAAAAGAGAAATGAAGATTTCCTACTGATAATTCAGCCTCCAG
>NW_006202232.1:4854-6754 GCF_000334495.1 Tupaia belangeri chinensis
TCGAAGATCCAGTCCCAAGAAATACAAAGGACCCCAAATAGAATCAACCCAAAAAGATCTTCTCCAAGACACATTATAGCCAGGTTGACCAGAACCACAAAGACAAGATACTAAGACTGGCAAGAGAAAAAGGGCAAGTTACCTACAAAGGGTATCCCATCAGACTAACAGCAGACCTCTCATCGGAAACAATGCGAGCAAGGAGAGAATGGGAAAATATATTCAAAGTATTAATGGAAAAGCAATTTCAACCGAGAATTCTGTACCCAGCAAGGTTATCGTTCATTTGGGAAGAAAAGACACGAACTTTCCCAGATAAACAAAACCTGAAAGAATTTACCAGCACCAGACCGGATCTCCAAGAAGTTCTTAAGGGAGTGCTATGTCAGTAAAATTAAATGCAGACACACAGAAATAAGAGTTCAGAAGCTAAGAAAATGGGCAACTTAATTGTAGGGACAATGTCTGGAGATGAATAATATATCCCAGAATTCAATCTGGAAGATCGAACCTCAACAGAAGAAAAAGTACATGAGACTGAATTGGTGAAATAGAATTTTATGACTTTTGACTAAAACATTGCTGATTTTCTTCTAGGCTTTGTTGTCTGATTTTAAGGATTTATGTCCTGTCTTAAGATGTCGATAGGTTCATTTACCTACCATTTGAACAGAATCCTAACCTGTTTCCTGGTTTTAAGTTTTAAGCGAAGTTACTTAGGATTTCTTTCATTTAAGTTAAAACTGCTTTTCTTGAAATTACCAGCTGAACTTGCTATCGAAATTAGTTAGATTATTTAAGAAATTGTGTGATCAATACAATGTGTGGTGGGGGGAGGAATGGAAGACAACTGTAGACACCAGAGATAACGTGAGAAGAGGGTGGGAAAGGACAGAGGGTCAGAAATAGGGGATATATATATATTAAACTAGAAATGGAAAATTTTTGATGATAACATGCATGATTAAGCCACTATGCAGTATATTCTGAATGGGAAATCACATTTTGTATGCTGTGACAATGCTTACAGAATGAATGTAAATTAATTAAGTTTAAAAAAAAAAGTCTCAGGAAAAAAACCTAAAACTGTTTTTCTTGAAATTAAAAAAAGCATTAATTTTTTAAAAAGAGGGGGAAAAAAGAGGGATAAAAGTTGGAAGGGACGGAAAAGAGCAAGAGGGAGATGTAGATCTTTTCCTACCTAGTAAGCACTGGGCTCTGTGTGGGAGGACTGGCCTAGCTAGGGAAGCTTCACAGCTGTGAAGCTGGACCCAGAATGTAAAGGACAGCCCAATCATCTTCTTTGTGAGAATTCGAAAGGGTCATACATGTCCAGAACCTACCACAGAGTGATTGACAGATGGTACACACCCAATAAATATGAGTTTTTATAATAATTCCTGTTATTGACACAGCTGGTGGTGTGAATATTATGGCAGTTGGATTCCACATGGCCAACTGAGCAGTTCAGTTAGCCCCGATGGTTTGAAAAACATGCCAGGCATGTGTGCATGTGTGCCCAAAGTCCCAAGAAGGATAGAGAAGGGATTGTGGCGGACCCATCCCCCCCAGAGAATTCTCTCTCTCTCTCTCTCTCTCTCTCTCTCTCTCTCTCTCTATCTATCTCTCTCTCTTTCTCTCTGTATCTCTTTAGCAAGTGCACACACCCTATAGCAATTTTTTAAAAATTCCTGCTATTATGAGATCAAGAACTCAATGAATGAAGCTTTTGTCATAATTATACAAGTTCTAAGGTCAGTCCACTCACAGCTGTGACAGCACAGATCAAAATTATCTAGGCAAATTCATAGAGCAGTGACTTTAAACTTTCACTGAACAGATGGTTAAAATCAGCATAGAAACATGAATGGAGGAACTAAATTTTTAAGGGAATGAAGAT
>NW_006202232.1:6839-7456 GCF_000334495.1 Tupaia belangeri chinensis
CCACATGGCTACAGTGAACTAGATTTTTAAGGGAATGAAGATTTTCTACTAATAATTCAACCTCCAACAAATGAGCTAGCAGTAGGGAGCCCCCTTCTGCACCCCCAGCCTTCTCTCTCTGTCTCTTGGTTCCTGTCTCTCCCTGCTTCTGTATTCCCTTTTTTTTTGGTAATTTTTCCTTTTTACCCTTTTTAAAAAAAAAAAAAAAAGGCCCAGTTTTGCGCACCACACAGTTTTCTATTTTGTGATTTTTTTTATAAAAGAACAGTAATTACAAATTTTTAATTTTTTTAATTTTTTTTTCTTTTTTTCTCTTTTTGTTGTTGTTTTTCTCTTTCATTTTCCTTTTTCTTGTCTCTCCACCTTCCAATATCCTTTCAATGTGTTTTTAGAAGGATCTTAGAGCAGTGTAGCTAAATATCCAAATACTAATAGGGTTAAAATATTCCCTACTATCTACTGAATCTGCTGCACCAGTGATCACAACAGAACAGCAAAGATATTCTAGATCACCTCTGTCTGCTTGCTCCTGAACATTCAGACTGAATTTCAAGAATTTGAAAGAAACACACCATCCATCAGATGACAAGAAATCACCGCTGGATCACAAGAAATAT
>NW_006202232.1:8518-14849 GCF_000334495.1 Tupaia belangeri chinensis
AAAATTAAATTCAGACACACGGAAATAAGAGTTCAAAAAGTAAGAAAGTGGCCAACTTAATCATAGGGACAAGTCTGGGGTTGAATATTATATCCCAGAATTTAATCAGGAAAATTGAACTAGAACAGAAGATAAAAGTACACGAGACTGATAGGTTCATGCACCTACCATTTGAACAGAATCCTAACCTGTTTCATGGCTTTAAGCAAAGTTCCTTGGTATTTCTTTTTCTTTTTTTTTATTTCTTTTATTTAAGTTAAAACTGGTTTTCTTAATAGTAATGAGTGAACTCATTATTGAAAATAGTTAGATTATGTAAGAAGTTGTGTGATCAATACAAGGTGGGTGGGAAAGGAATGAAAGACAATTGTAGACACCAGAGATAGTGTGAGAAGAGGATGGGAAAAGACAGAGGGTGAGAAAGAGGGATAAAAATAATTCTAGGAACTAGAAATGGAAAATTTTTTATAATATAAATGATTAAGTCACTATGCAGTATATACTGGACTTGTGTCTATGGAAATGTATATATCAGCTGTGTTTGCTCTGAAAATATTTAGATTAATTAAGGTCTTCAGTAACTCAATACAATGTGGGGGGAAAACAGTACAGAAAGCAAACATAAATACCAGAGACAGTGTGGGAGGAGAGTGAGAGATGGCAGAGGGTAAGAGATAGGGAATCAAGGATGGGGGAAAAAACAAAGCAAAACATACAGAAAACAAGAAATGGAAAATTATTTGCTGACAATAACATGTTTGTTGATGTGCTTGATTGAGACAATATACAGTGTACTCTGGATGGAAAATCTCATTTTGTATGCTGTAATGATGTACAGTGAATGAATGCAAATAAATATATTAATTAATTTTTAAAAAGTCACAAAAATGAAAAAAAGAAGGCCTTTATAAAAAGCATCTGGAAAATATTAATCTGCTAGTTTAAAAGCTTATACTCAAAAGTAAGAAAATCTCTTATATCATTCTATATAGCTTTGAACAAATTTGTTTCTATACCTGTAAATCTATAAGTCAGGCATTTGAAGTCTGAGCTATAGCGGAAAATTTTAATATGAGAATTCTGTTATTAAAGTAGCAGTGACATTACCTCTACATTATTAAAATATAATAATGTGGAAAACAGAAACCCTCTAATTTGCATGCTTAAAGGATAACCTACCTGATTCTGGTATTTTAATGTGTTCTAGATTCAATAGACACTCCTCCTTGATGTCAGGACATCTCTGCATTGAATCAGAGATCAACTCCAGATCAGGCCCTCATAAATTAAAAGGTTATCCAAATTATGAAACATCAGTAAGGAAAAAATGATATCCATGCCCTCAGTGTTATTAAATAAAATCCTTAGCCTAGTATGATAGTAAATAAGATGCATACAAATCTCAAGAGCATTTCAGGAGTCTGTTGCCAGAAAACGGAATGCAGGGTTTTTAAATATTGCCCTCTGCCTTTCTCAAGACAGCTCTCAGACAAATTTGTTGCCCCTTTGTACTCATCTATTATTGTACTCGTGATTGTCCAAATCACATAAATCGGTGATTCGTTTGAGTCTCTCATTAGTTTTGTTTTGTTTTGTTTTGTTTTGTTTTGTTTTGTTTTGTTTTGTGAGAACCATGTTACGTTATATTCCAGCATGGTAAAATCACATCACACTTAAAGTGTGACACAAAGAATTAAGAGATTATGGAAGAATTAAGATGTTTTAAGAATAAACAATGTCTAGGGTGCACGGTTGAAGTAGGGCAGATTAGCGAGACATCAGATGGAAAATTATTCTTTATCATGACACAAACTACATCTTGTAGCTTGTAGTAAGGTTTTATCACTTTGTTCCACTTCTCAGGTATCTCTTTACAAATGACTAGGACACATCTCTTTACAAATGCCAAGGTAAAATTAGCCTCAGGATCTTCCTCAACCTCTATATCCATGATGAACAGCCACATTCCCTGGTACTGTATTTCTCTTGCCTGAAATATCTTTGCTATTCCTTCAAAAATCAAATTTAAGCCACTTGTTCCTGCGAAGAAAAACAACTAGGCAAAAAAAAAATTCCTGATCAGGAATTCTGTATTGTCCTTAGTATACTCCTATTACCAGAAGTAATTATTTACTCAATTGCTTACTTGCCAAGTAGTTGGAAAAGGATAATCAGTTTAAGAAAATTTCAAATAAATTGTTGTCTTTTATCATCTTTAAAATGTTATATGAAGACCTTAGAAATTATCCACCTTGTTACTGTAGCTGGAAAACTCTTAGATCTTACTCATCAGCCTGCTGGACTGTACCCTTCTCAGAGACATAGATACCATCCAAGAATTTTCTTATATCCTTATTTTTAACTGTTGTGGCTTGCTGTATCAAAGCAACTGAATTTGAAACAATCATTGCCTTCAATGATCTACTCATCTTTTTGGGCTTGAGATACTGAACGAGCAACACCTGGTCTCATTCAAACGCTCTGGATGTATTTTTCGCCCAAGAAATTTCGGATTTCAACAAGAGATCCATTCTCCTAAATAATGACGTTAATGGGGAAATGAGTATACACAGACCTCATCTTGTAGTGGAAGCCCAATGTAACACCTTTGATTATGTTCTGGACATGACTACAGATAGTGTGAACGGTTGCCAGCTCCTTTCTGTTTCCCCACCATTTGTCAAGCCGCAGCCTCTTCTTCCCAAGGAGGCTGAGCTCGACATTGATGTGGTTGAAGTCCCTCCTCAGGGTTCCTCGGGGGTCCTTCACTATGACAACGGTGTGTCCCTTCAGGGTGATGTCAACCTTCTCAGGAATGTCGACTGTCTGGTTGCAGAGAATGGTCTTCATCCTCATAGTAGGCACAGCAAAGAGCTTCTCATCAGTACTTAAACCCCTAGCACTTAGCACTTATATAACATAAGGAGGCACCAATAAACAAAGTTTCTTTAAAACTCTTTTTTAAAAGGTGGCCCATGTCAGCAGGTGGTGTGGTGGTTAAGGGTGCTGGATTCCCACATAGCCAGCTATGGTTTGATTCCCAGACCTGGCAGCTTGTTTTCTCACTTTCTCTCTTGCTCTCTTTCTCTCTCTGCCCCTCTTTGGTCAAATTAAAATAAATAAATAAAGCTAAATAATTATTTCAAAAAAATTAAAAGGTGGCCCAGATAGTGATACAGCAGTAAATGCAAAGCTCTGCAAGGCTGACCCACATGGGAAGGTTGCCAGTTCGTGATCAGAAACTTCCCTGAGTACACTGAGTACATGCATGCCTATGATCCTGGGCTGGCTGGAGCTAAAAGTGGATAGGGACATCAGGGATGCTGGATATTTGTCTCTCTCATACTCATGGAAAAAATAAACTGAAAAAAAAATTTACAAGAAAAAGCGTAAATTGATGAACATCCTGCAAACCAACTGGTCTGTCCTTTTCAAAAATGGCAGAGTCATGAATGACATGGATGCAGGACTCAAACCATGGTTGACTATGTGAAAGTCCAGCAACATAACCGTTATGCCATCTGCTGGTCCCATGTTTTCTAGTTATCAATACCTTGTTGGGTGTATAACTTTAAAATATCAGTTTGTCAAAGAGATATCATGGCCAGCAGGTGGCATGGTAGTTAAGGACGCTGGAGTCCCACATGGCCAACCACAGTTCGAGTCCCAGACCTGGCAGCTTGCTCTCTCGCTCGCTCGCTTTCGCTCTCACTCTTGTTCTGTCCCTCTCTGGTCAAATTAAAATAAATAAATAAAGTTAAATAAAATAATTCTTTAAAAGAGAGAGAGAGAGATCTGCACTACCATGTTTACTGCAGCACTACTCACAACAGCTAAGAGACGGAATCAACTTAGGTGTCTAATAAATGATGAATAGACAAAGATATGTGGCATATATAGACCACTAAATATTATTCACCCATAAAAAAGTACGAAATCCTGTCATTTGTGGCAACATGGGATAATGTGGGGAAAATAATGCTAGGTGAAATGAGCTAGGCACTGAAAGACAAACACTCTATGCTCTCATTCATTAGTAGAAGCTAGATTTGATTGCATGGACACAAGGAATGAAATGGTGAATATCAGAGGCTGGAAAGGAGAAAGAGGGATGACTTAGTTAACAGATACAAGAGGGTTGGGGCCAGCAAGTTGCAAAGTGGTTAAGGTGTTGGACTCCCACATGGCCAATCACAGTTCACGTCCTAGACCTGGTGGCTTGCTTTCTCACTTTCTTTCTCTCTCTCTCTCACTCTTGCTCTCAGACTCTTGCTCTTTCTCTCTGGTGAGCACATGAGTCCTATAACAAAATACTAATAATAATAATAGTAATAATAAATAAATAAAATTTATGAAAAACAGATACAAGAGGGCAAGTAGATAAGTAAAATGAGTTCTACAGTACCATTGCACAGTAGAGTTGGTGACAATTCAATGTACATTTCAAAATAGCTAGAAGAAAGAATTTCGAATGTTTACAACATAAAGTAATGGTAAATGCTTGAAATGCTGGATATGTCATTGCCCTGATTTGACTCTTACAAATTATATAAGTGTATTGAAGAACCACACCATCCTCCATGAATATGTACAACTATTTTGTCAACTAAAATGATAAAATTATACTAAACCAGCTGCCTATTAACCAGTATCCTGAATTAACCAACTTTTATCAAATTTACCATATAAGAATAACAATTAAAGAAAAATGGCCTTCATTCATTGACTCATTTCTGTTCCTGCTCACTGAATTGGGACTATTTTGGAGATAGTACTGAGCTACCTTACTGTTTTAAACATTTTAAGCAAGGTTGTTAACTTTTTTTACAGCAACACACAGGGAAGAAAGACACAAACTTCAGAACAAAACACATATTTTTTTTTATATTCACCAGTCAAGGATTTCTTTGATGAAACACAATTCCTCATTTGATGAAACACAATTCCTCAGCCTCTGTTCTCTCATTTATAAAATGGGGACATTTTATCATAGTAGAGTATTCCCCTAAAGCAAGCTGCAAACTCTACCCTCTTCACTTTTTTAAACAGTTTTCAAATGTTATTTCTATTTTTTTTTCCTCTTGTACCTGGTTTGTTGCAATGCTTAAGACATATACACACATACACACACCAACATCTAATAAGCACTCTTTTTCCCCATTCCTTCATCTTGAGCCCCAGATGCTCCTTCATCTTCTCTCACCTGAGCAGGTATAACATGGCTTGCACTTGGTGCCCCCACTAATTGAGCCTGTTCATTACAGAGTTGCCAGGTCTAGGGGGGCGTGTGCATGCAAATAAAAAATTTTTTATTAATACATGCCAGTAAGATAAATATAGAGAATATACAGATATTTCTGACCATACATATAAAGACATTTCTCCAACACTATGCTATATATTCTTTTTTTAAAAATTTTTTTGTTTGTTTGTTTGTTGTGATTTTTTAAGCTGCTGGGTCTGGGACTCAAACCACAGTTGGCCATGTAGGAATCCAGCACCCCAACCACATCACCTGCAGGCCCTCTATATACTTATTCTTAAAGTTCTCTTAAAGAGAGAACTTTAAAGAGAGAACTCATTAATTCTCAAGTTATTGCTCTTTTCACACAGAGGTTACTCCAAGAAGAGTTACCCACAAGGTCTTTGGAAGTTAAGTTATCTATGTTGGGTTGGGTGCATACAATCTGTTGTCAATAAGCATAAGAGGAAGTCACTGGCAAAATCTGGAGAACAGAAGGCCATCTATTCAGGAAAACCCAAAATGTAATCTTCCGGGATCAATGTTTCTTTCATGAAATTATCATTTTTTATCAGCATGCAAGAACTTTATTAGTGTACCTATACTAGTTGAACAACATTATCCACAAAAATGAATTTCTGCTACTAGAAAGTATCAAGTGTTAAAGTACTCACAACCACAGGTCCAACTGACTGGGAAGATTCTTGATCATCTTCTCCTCCAGATTTTGACACTGACTTGACTTGATCACTCATATTCCACACTAAATGAACATAGAATAGTGTGATTTTGAAAAGGCACTTAAAAGATAATCACATTTTGGGACCAGCAGTTAGCATACAGCTATATCGCTAGACTCCCATGTAGTCGACCACAGTTCGAGTCCGGGACTTGGTGGCTTAAACTCACACCAGGCATGTATGCATGCGTGCCCAAGATACTGAGAGGAGAATGGAGGAGAAAGGATTGCTGCATGGCCATCCCCCCTGGGGGGTGATTTCTCGATTTCTGTCTCTCTGTCTCTCTCTTTCTGGCAAGCGCTCATGCTCTATAACAACAACAACAACAACAAAAAAAAAAACCCCTCCA
>NW_006202232.1:15281-23978 GCF_000334495.1 Tupaia belangeri chinensis
TGGGTTTGTTGTTTATTTGTTTGTTTGTTTTTTACCTTATTAACTTAGTTGGCTCATTAATTAGCAAGATAAGTATAATAAATAAATAAATAAATAAATAAATAAATAAATAAATAAATAAGAGAATCGTAATGTAAGTCCTTCAGACAGAAGGAAAATGATACCAGAAGGAAACTTAACACATTAGGAATGAAAGAAGAAATGGCAAATATTTGGACAAAATTAATCTACTGTTCTTTTCGTTTTGAATTAATTAAAGCATACTTAAGGATTGACAGCAAAAATTAAAACACTATCTGATGGGATCTTGATGTACATGTAGTATTTAACTATAATATAAAGATAGAGAGGCTAGGGACCAGCAGTTGGCATAATGGCTATATTGCTGGACTCCCATGTAGTCAACACGGCTTGAGTCCCAGACTCGGTGACTTAAACTCACACCGGGTGCCTGTACATGCATGCCAAGATCCCGAGAGGAGAATGGAGGAGAAAGGATTGCTGTATGGCCATCCCCCCTGGAGGGTGATTTCTCGCTTTCTGTCTCTCTGTCTCTCTCTCTCTCTTTCTGGTGAGCACATGCACCCTATAGCAAAAATCTCTCCAAAAAAAAAAGAGAGAGAGAAGCTAAAGGGACATATATAATGGTAAGATTCTATGTGTCATATGAAATGGTAAAATACTGGCTGTAAGTAGTCTATGAAGAATTGTATGTATATTTTAATTCCTAAGCAAATCACATTTAAAAGTATATAAAAAGAGCCCAGTCAGGTGACAAAGTCCATAAAATACTTCACTACAATACTGGAAGCCACATGGCCAACCACATATTCAGATCCCTGGGCCTGCCTGAAAACATGCCAGGAGCGTGTACAAATGCCCAAGATCCTGAGGAGCTGGAGGACTGGGGAAATGAGATAGATGCATGATGAGGCACTGTAGAGGGTTCTCTCTCTCTCACACATGCACATTCACTCTGTTATTAAAAAGTTGATCAAAACATGATAGATAAATTAAAACAGAATACTAAAATATGTTCAAATAACTCCAAGGAAAGCAAAGTCTAAAGAAATAAACAATGGGAAAGGAATAGAACACATATGATAAAATAGTATACACAAATCCATATATATTGTTAATTACATTAAATGGACTCAACCTTTTTGTTTGTTTGTTTGTTTGTTTGTTATAGAGCATGTGTGCACACCAGAGAGAGACAGAGAGAGGGAGAAAGTGAGAAATCATCCTCCAGGGCATATGACCACACCACAGTCCCTTCTCCATTTTCCTTTTGGGATTTTTAGCACACATGCACACATGCCCAGCATATTTTCAAACCCCCAGGTTCAGGATTTGAACTGCAGAGTGAGCCATGTGGGATATCCAGCTGCCTTAACTAACACATCACCTGCTAGCCCAATATCATTTAAAAAATCAAAGATTGGGCCGACTCCGTGGCACAGTGGTAATGTGCTGTTCAAAAGAAGCTGGATCCCACATCATGACTATGGTTTGAATCCTTGGTCTAGTCAGCCTGAAACATGCCAGGCATGCATTCAGGTGCCCAAGATCCAATGAACTGGAGGAATAGAAGAGGATCCCAGTGTGACCAGACTCTATAGAGGGTACGTCTCTCTCTCCTCTCCCTCTCTCTCCCTCTCCCTCTCCCTCTCTCTCTCATTCTCATGTGCACACACACAAGTGTTATGATAAAGAAAAATAAATTCTAAAAAAATCAAAAATTATATAATGGATTTTTTATAAAAAGGAAAAACAACCCAACTATATGCTATCTAAAATAAACTCACTTCAAATATAATGACAGAAAGATTAATTTTTTAAATTTTCATTTACTTTTTTATGATTAGTTTTTTTAAGAAAATTTATCAGTTATTTAATTAGGTTCTTGGCAAGAAATTTAGAACACCAATTTGTGAGGATAAACTCCATTTGTAAGGGCAAACACGGATCGCAGTTAGCCCTGGAGCTGATGAACAGCTTTGATTTTTGATAAAATCTACAAGTCCTCAGTTTTCTGATCAACCTTGCGCTGCTTTGAAATCTCGTATTTCTCCTTCTCTGTGTCAAAGATGCCATCTTCCTGGTGTCTGGGCTTTCACAGCTTCTTTTTCTTGAAGTAAGTATCAGTGAGATGTTTGGGGGTTTTTATTTTGCTAATATCAATTTTTGTGGAGGTGATGATGACAAGTTTCTGGTGTGTTCTATGCGGTGGAACTTGATTGAGGACCATAGGTCCAGACACAAGTAGCAGGCAACTGCTCAGCTACTTCAGGAAGACCACTCTCTTGCCTCTCTGGCATCCAGTGAGGATGATCAGAATGGTTCCAGGAGTGATGCTAGCTCACAGCTTTCTCACATGCTGTCTGAAGGGTTTCTTGCTGTGGTTCAACAGCTTTCGAGGCACATCTTCAGTAGGATAATACCTGGATATTTTATGAAGTTTAACCACCCGGGTACCACCATTCTTGTCTCCACCAACTGGTTTTGTGACAATGGCTTTAGCCTTGAAGTCATCCTTTTTAACCTTGCCACTGGCATTAGCTATCTTGGCTTCAGGTTTCTTCTCCTTAGTATCCTGCTTCGCAGCAGCTTTTTCACCCACCATCTTGTATAGTGGGAAAGAGAACTAAGCTCTCTCTTTTATTTTAACTTACATTTAATCACATATATATTCACAGTATACAACATTGCTTTTTTCAGCACAAATACCATGCCTATCAGTTAAGACAAAGACATTACCATATAAATTATCATCAGCAAATAGCTTTTCAATTTTTTTGACAATTAAACAGTATTTTCTTCCCTTGTTCCTCTCTCTCCCTCTATTACCCACCCCTATACTACCCCTATCCTTACTATCTCTAGTATCTACATTCCCCCATCACCACCTATACTTTCAAACTTTCAGTTTCTGCTATAGAATGCAAACATTTGGTATATATTGAGTGGGGAAATACAAAGTCTGTCTTTCATAGTCTGGCTTGATTCACTTAACATTAAGTCTTCCTATTCATCCACTTTGTATTAAATATCAGGATCTTATTGCTTATTACAGCTGAGTAGTATTCCATAGAGTATATATGCCACATTTTTTTTATCCAAAATAGATTAAAATTTAAAATATACCAGATAGTGGGGCCAGTAAGTGGTGTGGTGGCTAAGGCAGCTGGACTCCCACCTGGCCAACCACAGTTCAAGTCCTGGACCTGGCAGACTTAAAAAAATCATGCTGGATGTGTGTGCATGCATGCCGAAATCCTAAGAGGAGAATGGAGAAGAAAGGATTACAGTGTGACCATCCCCCTAAGGGGTGATTTCTCACTTTCCCTCTCTCTGTCCCTCTCCAGTGAGTACCCATGCCCTACGGCAAAAACCTAAAATATATATAATATACAACAGATTAAACACTAATTTTAAAATTTTCTAATGTCTGTATTAATATCTGACTAAATAGACTATAGAAGAAAATTATCAGGGATAAAAAGAGACATTACAAACTAATGAAAATTCACCAAGATAATATAATAATCCTTAATGTTCATGCACTTGTGTTGGAAGTCCACAAAATTATCCCTCATTCAATTATACACTGAGAGGATTCACATAACTCAGCTTATAGTTGTACTCATGGCTGAGATTTATTATAGTTTAGGAATACTAAGCAAAATCAGCAAAGAGAAAAAGTGCACAGAGTGAAGTCTGAAGAAAACCAGCACAAGATTTTAAGAATCTTTTCCCAGTGAATTCATACAATTCACTCCTCCAGAAATGAATTGTGATAACACGTATAAAGTGTTATCTGCCAGGACAGATCATTAGAGACTTGGTGCCCAAGGGGTTTTATTTTTTAAAGGAATTATTTATTTAATTTTATACACTATTGCTTTTTTTTTTAATTTGCTGTAGGACATTTATGCACACCAGAGAGAGAGAGATCAAGACATCAGGTCCAGGACTCGAACCACAGTTGGTCATGTGGGAGACCAGCACCCCAACCACCATGCCACCTGCTGGCCTGCCCAAGATTTTTATTGGGTACTCATCACATAAGCAGTCTTGGCCTAGCACATACTAAGATTTCAGACTTGTAGAAAGAAAATAGGTGTTCAGTACAAAGCACATTGTTTGCATTTACAAACAGCTTAGGCACAGTAAATTACCCTTATCAGTTAGGAATTGGTGGGAACCTTCTTGAAATCCAACTTCCCAGGTTTCAGTTAAGGATCAATCTTATAAGCAATCCTTTCTAAGGATAGCAGTCTCAGGCTTGATATGTTAACTCTTTTTTGCATAGCATCCAACAAAAGAACTTCAAAATACATAAAAGCAGACATAACTAAAGGGAACAACAAATCTATAGTCACAGTTGGAGATTCTAACACTCTATCAATAATATATAGAACTAGTAAAAAAAATCAGCAAGAATATTGAAGAACTGAGTAATACCACCATGTACCAACTGGATTTAGTTGACATGTATAGAACCCTCCACAAAACAAGAGCAGAATAAACATTATTTTCAATTGCATGTGGACATTTTACCAAGATAAGCCATATCATGGATCATAAAACAAATCTTATCAAATATAAAATCATACAAAGAATGCTCTTTGACAACAGTGAAAATAAACCTAAAATAAGTAACAGAAAGTTAACAGGAGGGCTGGTCCTGTTTTCTAGTGGTTAAAGGAGCTAGATCCTACATGTCCAACCACAATTCATATCCAAGCCCCAGAAGCTTGAAAAACATGCAGGCACAAGTGACCCAAATTCTGACAGGATGGAAAAATAAACAAAATGAGATTGCAGCATTGACCACGCACCGCTTGAGATATGCTTCAACTTTTCTATCTCTCTATCTCTGTCTTGCTCACTCAAATGCCCTCTCACAATTAAAAGAACAGAGAGGGCCAACCAGTGGTGCAGTGGTTAGGGTGGTTGAATCCCACATGGCCAACTGTAAGTTCAAGTTTCAGACCCAACAGCTTGAAAATCACTCTGTGTATATGTGTGTCCTCTAAATCCCCAAGAGGAGTGTAGAGAAGAGATTGTGGCATGGCTATCCCCCTGCTTGGGGTGGTTTTCTTCTTTCCCTTTTTCTCCATATCTCCCTCTGATGAGTACACATAACCTATAGCAAAATTTAAACTAAATAAATAAATAATTAAATGAAGAAGAGAGATAAAGTTAAAAGAAAAATCTCCAAGTACTTGGGAATTAAATAATACAAATCTAAGTAAGCCACGGGACAAAGTCTCCAGAATAATTAGAAAAAAAAATTTATTTAATAATTATTTTTATTTATTTTAATTTGACCAGAGAGGGATAGAGTGAGAGAGAGAAAGTGAGAAAGCAAGCTCCCAGGTCCGGGACTTGAACCATGGTGGCCATGTAGGAGTCCAGCACCCTTAACCAACATACCACCTGACACCCCAATTAGAATATTTTTAGCAGAATGAAAATGAAATACAACATATCAGAATTTTCAAAATGCAACAAAAAAGTATCAAGAGGAAAGTTTATCGCACTAAATGCTATTATCATAAAGAAAAAACATCCTGGGGAACCAGCAGTTAGCGTAAGGGCTATGTCGCTGGACTCCCACATAGTTGACCGCGGTTCACATCCCGGACCCGGTGGCTTAAAACCCACGCCGGGCGTGTGTGCGTGCGTGCCCAAGATCCCAAGAGGAGAATGGAGGAGAAGGGATTGTGGCGTGGCCATCCCCTCTGGGGGGTGATTTCTCGCTTTCTGTCTCTCTGTCTCTCTCTGTCTGTCTGGTGAGCGCGTGCACCCTATAGTGAAAAACCTCTCAAAAAAAAAAAAAGAAAAAAGAATAAACATCCTAACTGGTGACATAGTGGTTAGGTCTACTGGATCCCACATCACCCACTCCACAACAGGTTGAAAAACATGTAGAGTGCATGTGTGTGCATGCCCAAAATCCCAAGAAAAGAATGGAGAAGGGATTGCAGTGTGGCCATCCCCTCTAGGGTGTGCTTTCTTACTTTCCCTCTCCCTGTCTCTGTCTTTCTCCAGAAAGCACACATACCTTGTAGCAATTTTTTAAATAAATAAATAAAATAAATATCTCAAAGCAAGAAAGAAAGCTTCCATCTTATGAATCAAAAAAAGAAGAGCAGAATAAAACTAAAATCAGAAGAAAGTGGAAGATAATAAAGACTAAATCAGAAATCAATGAGATTTAAATCAGAAAAAAAAATGAAGAAAACCAATGAAACCCAAATCTGGTTCTCTGAAATAATTAATAAAATAAATAAAATTCTGGTTAGAATGACCAAAAATAAATAAAGAAATTACACAAGTAACCAATATCAGGAAGAAAATAGGTTACAGAATCCACTCCATTAGAAGACTAAAAAGGGAATATTATAAATAACACTATGCACATACATTAGGCAACTTAAAAGAAATGGAACAATTTCTTGAAAGACACAAACTACCTAAAAATAAACACAATCTGAATAGATCTGTATCTATCAAAAATTGAATACTTGAAAACATTTTTTAAAAAGAGGTTGCAGTCTAGCCCTGTGGCCTAAGTATTAAGGAAGCCAGATCTCACATGGTTGACTACAATTTGAATAGACCCAATAATGGCTTGAAAAATATATCAAGTGTGTGTGCATGCATGCCCCAAATCCTTACAGGATGGAGAGATGGAGAAGATATTGAGGCATGACCATGACACATTAGAGGGTGCTTGCTCCTTCTCCCTTTTTGTCTCTCTGGAGAGCACACATGTCCAGCAATTAAAAGAAGAAATTGCAACATCAAACACTACTGCACACCTATGAGAATGTCTATAACACTGACAATATCAAATGCTAACAAGAATGTGAAGCAAGAGGAACTCATTCATTGCTGGAGAGAAGGAAAAATGACAAAGTCAGTTTGGAACACAGTTTGGTGGGTTGTTTTTTGTTTTTGTTTGTTTGTTTGTTTGTTTGTTTTGCAGAACTACACATGTTCTTACCATACCATCCAACAATCATACTCCTTGATATCTACTGAAGGGAGTTGAAAACTTACATTGTGCTGGAAAGAAAAAAAAAACTCACACAGATGTTTGTAATAGCTGTATGTATGTATGTATAATCACCAAAACTTGGATGCAACCAAGATGTCCTTCAGCAAGTGAATGGATAAACTGTAGTATATACAGACAGTGGAATATTATTTAACACTAAAAAATAAATGAACTAGGGACCAGCAGTTAGCATAATGGCTATGTCACTGGACTCCCACGTAGTCGACCGCGGTTTGCGTCCCGGACCCAGTAGCTTAAAACTCATGGTGGGCGCGTGTGCGTGTGTGCCCAAGATCCCGAGAGGAGAATGGAGGAGAAAGGATTGCAGTGTGTCCATTCGCCCTAGAGGGGTGATTTCTCGTTTTCTGTCTCTCTGTCTCTGTCTGGTGAGCGCATGCACCTTATAGTAAAAATCTCTCCAAATAAATAAATAAATAAACAAACTAACAAGTCATAAAAATACATGGAAGAATCTTAAATGCATATTATTAAGTGAAAAAAACCAACCTGAAAAGACTAAATACTGTCTGACTCCAATTATATGACATTCTGGAAAAGGTGAAAGTATGGAGACAGTAAAAAGATCAGTGGTTACCAGGGGAGGAAAGAATGAATAATCGGAACACAGAGGAGTTTTAGGGCAGTGAAACTATTCTGTTTGGTACTATAATGGTGGGTGCATGTCATTATTCATTTGTCCAAACTCCTAGAGCATACACCAAGAGTGAACCCTAATGTAAACTATAAACTTTGGGTGATGAAGTGTCAACATGGGTTCACTGATTATAACAAAGGTACCACTCTGGTGAGGGATTTTGATTATGGTGGAAGTGAGGTATGTGTGGGGGAAGAAGGTAAATAGGAAATATCTGTACCTTCCTCTCAATTTTGTTGTGAATCTAAAACTGATCTAAAAAAATAAAGTCTTATATCAAAGAAGTTACCAAGCCCAGAAGACTTCACATTTAGAAGAAATAATACTATTGTACCCAATCTCTTCCAAAAAATATAAGACAGTATTACCTTCATACCAAAACCAGGGGGGAAAAGGCAGTATAGAAAGATAAAACTGTGGTCCAATTTCCCTCATGAACATAGATGCAAAAAAAAGCACTCAATAAAATTTAATCCAATCACATCTAGTAATATATGAAAATAATAATACACCATGCCAAGTGAGGCTTATCGTACGAATGCAATACTGGCTCAATATTCAAAACTCAAGAGATTGTACTTGGAAGTAGTGAATGCATCAACATGTCCCATGGTTCCAGTGCTGGTTTTGACCATCACATTACCATGTTTTCACCCAAAGGCTGGCTCTACCAAGTAGAATATGCTTTCAAGGCTATTACTGATGTGGCCTTACATCAGTAGCTGTGAGAGTGAAAGACTGTGCAGTAATTTTCACACAGAAAAAAGTTCCTGAAAAATTAGTGGATTCCGGGACCAGCAGTTAGCATAATGGCTATGTTGCTGGACTCCCACATAGTCGACCACGGTTCGCATCCCAGACCTGGTGGCTTAAAACTCACGCTGGGCGTGTGTGCGTGCGTGCCCAAGATCCCAAGAGGAGAATGGAGGAGAAGGGATTGCGGCGTGGCCATCCTCCCTGGGGGGTGATT
>NW_006202232.1:24958-28760 GCF_000334495.1 Tupaia belangeri chinensis
CACATACGCCCTACAGCAAAAACCTCTAAAAAAAAATTATCAACACAACAGGAATAGAACTTTCTTAATCTGTTGTGAAGCATCTACCAAAAAAGAAGAAAAAAATATCTAGACCTTAGACTGTACCTAGTAAAGAAAAACTAAGTGCTGTCTCCCCAAGATCAGGAATGAAACAAGAATGTCCACTCTCATGTCTGCTATTCAACATTGTACTAGAGGGATCAGCAGATGGCATAGTGGTTACACTGATGGACTCCCACATAGTCGACCGCAGTTCAAATCCCGGACCCAGTGGTTTGAAACACACACACCATATAGCAAAAATCCCTAAAAATAAAAAATAATAAATAAATAAATAAATAAATAAATAAAACATTGTATTGGAAGTCCTAGTCAGTTTAGTAAGGCAAGAAAAAGAAGTAAATGGCTTACAAATTGTTAAGGAAGAAATAAAATAGTCCCAGTTCGCAGATGACATGATTATCTACATACAAACCCCATGGAGTCTATTAAAAGTATTCTTAAGCAATATTGCAGAACACAAATTCAACATGAAAAAATCAAGCATATTTTTATATACCAACAATCAACAATTGGAAACAAGAATTAAAAGACACACACAATACTATTTACAATAGTTCCTCAAAAAAATTTAAAAAACATGGGCAGGACCCATATTCTAAAAACCTTGAGAAGCTGATAAAAGAAACCAAAGAAGATCTAAATAAATGGAAAAACATATTGTGTTCATCAGTTGACAAACTCAGTATGGTTAAAATGTCAATTGTCCCCAAACTGATCTACTGATTTAATGCAATTCAAGGATTTTTTTTTTGAAATACAGACTAATTCATTCATTTTTTAAAATAATTATTATTTAATATTACTTATCATTAATATATTTTTAGTTTGGGCTCATGTGCTACAGAGAGAGAGAGAGAGAGAGGAAACAAAAGCAAGCCATCAAGTCTAGGACTCAAACAGTGGTCAGCCATGTGGGAGTCCAGCACCTTAACTACCACACCACCTGCTGTCCCCAAGACTAATTAATTCCAAAATGTATGTGTCAAGGCAAAGGAACAAGAATAACCAAAATAATCTTGAAAATAAAAATAAAATTAGAGTACTAACACAGATTTAAATTGTCCTGACTTGATTATTACACAGCGTGTGCATGTATTAAAAAATCACACTGTGCCCCATAAATATGTCCAATTATTATTAGTTTAAAACTATTTTTAAATAAAAGTTAAAATTATAGCAAAAGAAATTATTCTAAAGCTACAGTAATCAAGATAGTGTGGTACTGACAAAGGGATAGATAACACCTTTGTAAAAATCAATAGACCTTATTTGGGTGGGCAATTCAATGGAGAAAGTCTTTTCAACAAATGATGTTGGAACGATTGAACACCTAGGGTGTTTACTCTAGAGAAATTAAAACTTATATTTACACAAAAACCAATATGCAAATGTTTATGACAGCTCTATAAATAATTGCCCAAAACTGGAAACAACCCAAATTTATTTTAGTGGGTGAATGGATAAACAAAATATGCTACATTTTATTGCTTACTAGCATACAATGGAATATTAGTCAACAATAAAAAATTATCTAATGACACACTCAACAGCTGGATGAAACTCAGTGCAATTATGCTGAATGAAGAAGCCAATCTTATCTGCACATCAATGTTTATTATAGCATTAGTCACAATAGCTAAAGCATAGAATGAACCTAAGTGCCCTACAACTAATGACTGGATTTTAAAAATGTGGCACATATACACAATGGAATACTACTCAGCCATAAAGAACAATGAGACCTTGTAATTTGACACAAAGTGGATGAATCTAGAAGATGTAATGCTAAGTGAAATAAGTCATACTATGAAAAATAAATACTGTATGTCTCCACTTAACATATACCAAATGTCCACACTCTGGCAAAAATTGAAAGACTCAATGGCATAGAAGTAGAAATAGAATGGTAGTTACCACAGTCTGCACTGGGTGGAGTCGGGAGGGTGGGGGGTAGGTGGAGAGGGACTCTGGAAAAATTAACTAACAGATACAAGAACACATGTAAACAAGGCGAATAGGCTACAGAACAGTATACCACAGCAGAATAAAAAATGGCATTGCCAATTTAATATATACCTCAAAAAAATAATACTAGGAGAAGAAATTTCAAAGGTACACAACATAATATAATGATCCTTGTTGAAGGTGCTGAGTACATTAATATCCTTGATTTGGGGGCCAAGAGGTGGCATGGTAGTTAAGGGTAGTTAAGGGTGCTGGACTCCCACATAGACTAGACTGTGGTTCTAGTCCTGGACCTGGCTGCTTGCTTTCTCACTTTCCCTGTCTCTCACTCTCTCTCATTTAGTCAATC
Source organism: Tupaia belangeri chinensis (assembly GCF_000334495.1). Lineage (NCBI taxonomy): Eukaryota > Metazoa > Chordata > Mammalia > Scandentia > Tupaiidae > Tupaia > Tupaia belangeri. The sequence goes on from NW_006202232.1 coordinate 27,357, forward strand.
TCAGGTCAAATTTAAATAAATTAAATAAATAAATAAAGTTAAATGAAATAATTCTTGAAAAAAATTTTAACCCTTGATTTGACTATAAAAGCATACAGGGGACCAGCAGGTGGCATGGTGGTTAAGGAGCTGGACACTCCCACATGGTCGAACATGGTCTGAGTCCCAGATCTTGCTTTCTCACTTTTCCCTCTCTCTGTGTCTATCTCAGGTCAAATTTAAATAAATTAAATAAATAAATAAAGTTAAATGAAATAATTCTTGAAAAAAATTTTAATCCTTGATTTGAATATCCTATACTGTATGCATACTTTGAAAAAGCATACAGGGGACCAGCAGGTGGCATGGTGGTTAAGGAGCTGGACACTCCCACATGGTCGAACATGGTCTGAGTCCCAGATCTTGCTTTCTCACTTTTCCCTCTCTCTGTGTCTATCTCAGGTCAAATTAAAATAAATGAATGAATGAATACATGAATATGAATAAATAAATTTAAATTAATAAATTTTTAAAAAAGAAAAACCATACTGTACCCCACAGAGATATACAATGATTATATGTAAATCAGACATTATAATTTTTTAAAAAATTTAAAGCCAGACTCAAAAGATAAAGAACATATTGTTTCATTCCTTTTTTAATTAATTAATTTTCAATTTATTTTCTTCCATACATTCAATCACATTATTATTTGTCTTGCAAAGTGAATATTTCAACAGGTGAACATTCCCTAGTACAGTTAATAAAACTACAAAATATCTTCAACAAATAATACCACACCTCTTTGTGCCATTAATGCTTCGCCTCCCTGTCCCTCCCCCAAATGTCTTTCCTCAAACCCTCCTCTTTCACACACGCTGTATCTGGTATTTACATCTATATCTGGTATTTACATCTATATACTGTGTTTCTACATCCTTTAGCCAATTAGTTTCAGTCATAGAGTGTGGACACTCCATATATATTGAGTGTAGACATACAATGCCCCTCCTTCATAGCATGGCTTGCTTCACTCAGCAGTAAGTCTTCCATATTAATACACTTCCTGTCAAAAGCCAGGGTTTTGTTGTTTTTTATGGCTGAATAGTATTCCATTGAGTATATTTGACACAGTTTTTCTATCCATTCATCTGTTCATGAGCATTTGGGTTGTTTCCATGACTTAGCAATTGTGAATAGTGCTGCAATAAACATTGATGTGCAAGCACTTTTCTGATTAAGTATTCTTCTGTCCTTTGGGTAGACACCAGGGATTGCTGGATCATATGGTAGTTCTATTTGTAGATTTTTTTTTTTTGAGAGATTTTCACTGTAAGGCTCGTGCGCTCGCCAGACAGACAGAGAGAGATATAGAGACAGAAAGCGAGAAATCACCCCCCAGGGGGGATGGTCACACCGCAATCC
>NW_006202232.1:32193-37565 GCF_000334495.1 Tupaia belangeri chinensis
GGGGCCGGGACACGACCCGCGGTCGACTACGTGGGAGTCCAGCGACATAGCCATTACGCTAACTGCTGTTTCCCATAAGCGTTATATCTTCTTGATTGATTGACCCTTTTACTGCAATATAGTGCCCTTCTTTGTCTCTTCAAACAGTTTTTGTTTTAAAGCCTATTTTGTCAGAAATTAGTATTGCGACTCCAGCTCTTTTTTGGTTCCGATTTGCATGGAAAACCTTTTTCCAACCCTTCACTTTCAGTCTATGTATCTTTATCCATGAAGTGGGTTTCCTGTAGGCACCAGATAGAGGGTTTTTGTTTTTTAATCCATTCAGCCAGTCTGTGTCTCTTGATTGGAGAATTTAATCCATTAACATTCAATGTTATTATTGATGTTACTGGACCTGTCCCGATGTTTAAGTTGGCCATTGTCTTAGTTGCCTTTTCCTCCTTTGTTTCTAGCTGTTACTTTTTTAGTTTTCCTGGAACAGTACTTTCTTCAGGGTTTCTTGGAGAGTTGACCTGGTGTTGGCAAATTCTTTCAGGTTTTGTTTGAGAAGATTTTAATCTTTTTTTCCCATATGAAGGATAACCTTTTTTAATTTTATGTTTTTGAGAGGTTTTTACTATAAGACACGTGTGCTCACCAGAGAGACAGAGAGACAGAAAGCGAGAAATCACCCCCAGAGGGGATGGCCACATCACAATCCCTTCTCCTCCATTCTCCTCTCAGGATCTTGGGCACACACGCACACGTGCCCAGCGTGAGTTTAAGCCACTAGTCTGGGACTGGAACCACAGTTGATTACATGGGAGTCCAGTGACATAGCCATTACACCAACTGCTGTTCCCCCCATTTGAAGAATAATCTTGCAGGATACAATAATCTTGGTTGAAATTGTTTCTCTCTTAACACTTTCAGTACGTCTTCCCATTCTTTTCTGGCTTGCTTTGTTTCTGTTTAGAAGTCCAGTGTTAGCCCGATGGGGTGACTTTTGTAAGTCACTTGTCATTTCTCTGTTGCCAGTTTTAGTATCTTATCTTCATCTGTGGTCTTTGCCAGTTTGGCCAAGAGATGCCTTAGGGAAGATCTTATTGGGTTGATTCTATTTGGGGTCCTTTGTATTTCTTGGGTCTGGATGCTTTAGTGCCTCTCTAGACTTGGGAAATTTTCTTCCAAGATTTCATGGAATAGGTTTTCCATGCCCTTATTAGTTTCTTCATCTTCTGGGATACCAATTATTCGGATGTTAGGATGTCTAATGGAATCTAGTATTTCTCGTATGTTATTCTCATGTTTTTTTGTTATTTCCTCTATCTTTTTGGTGGTTTTCTCTAGGTCAGAAGTTTTATCTTCTACATCAGAGATTCGATCTTCAGCATGGTCTAATCGACTTTTAATACTTTCGAGAGAGTTTTTGATTTCCTGTATTACAGACTTCACCTCTAATAGTTCCATCTGATTCTTTCTTAGCGTGTTCATTTCTTCCTTCATATCGTTAAAGGACTTTTTCGTCTCCTGTAGTTCATTGTCTCTTTTCTGTTCCAGCTCATAGAATTTATTCACCATGAATGTTCTAAATTCTTTCTCAGACATTTTGGTAACATCCTCTATTTTCTCAAGAAATGGAAGGGAGTTACGATGTCCTTTTTATTTTTTTCTTTGGGCACACACGCACATGCGCCTGGCGTGAGTTTTAAGCCACCGTGTCGGGGATGCGAACCGCTTTCGACTATGTGGGAGTCCAGCGACATAGCCATTACACCAACTGCTGGTCCCCCTCACAGTGTTCTTTTGATGGAGACATATTTCCTCCTTTATTCAGACTTGATGTTCTTCTTCTAACCATTGGGAGATGTGTTCCCTTTGGAATACCTTTTAAGAGAACGTTTCCTCGAATAGGAGCAAGTGTGTTTCCCTTTTGCTGTGGAATGAAGACTGCAGAAGTTTCTCTTCTGTTATGTTTTGCAATGTGATCCAAGGAGGAATATTCTCTTCAGGTGTACAAAGAAAAGTATCTCTTTATTCACAGAAGGTTCAGTAAATGGGAAGATCCCAGAGAGTCTTAAAATACTATAATATTTCAGAACTGTAATTCTAGACCTATCTAGACCACTTGGGAGGGTAGAGATGAAGGAAGAGAAGACAAAGTAAGTGGGAAGAAATAAGAAGAAGAATAAAGAAAAAGTCGTGTGCCACACGCTAGCGTGGTGTGCAATTTCACCAGGGGTCCAAAGATGAAGGTGGGGTGGCTATAGGGTTGAGGACAATCCTATGTGGTAAGGAGAAGAGAGAAATTTACAAATGAAAGAAGAGGACAAGGAGAAAAAAAAAGAAAAAAGTTTACCTGGCTGACAGAGAGAGGGGTCTCTGGCTTGGGGGTCCTGGGGCTGGAGCTGGGGCGGGGATCCCTGCCTCAGTGTTCTTTGGCCCAGGGGTCCAAAGATGGAAGTCATATTGTTCCATTCTTAACAACGTTCTTGACAAGACCAAACTGTAGTGATGAAGGATTGCAAAGGCTCAGGGTGAAGAGAGGGTGTGACTATAAAGGGACAGCACAATGTGTTAGACATAAACAGGGTGAAACTGCCTCAACCCCCAGACAGAAAAGTTCCACCTGGGTCAGTCTAGCTTATAGTCAACAATTACTGATAGAAAGGGAATCAGCTAACTCCCACAAACCCTTGGGAAAGTCCCTATCTGTGTCTCAAGGCCAAACTCCTGCTTGCCTTGCCTCGGGCCTACAGTACCTCAATAAGCTACACTTTACTTAGCACAAATTAGCATTGCAGTTTTGAGCTCTCATTCCACCTCATGGTCTTTCATGATACATTCTGGAAAACTGCATGCACCGAAGTGTGAAGGTTATGTAAGCCCCTGACTGTCAATCAAAGACAACTCTATGAGAGGGGTCACCCAGGTGAGGGACCAGAAAAGGGAACCAGGGGCCTTCAGGTAGGATAGTGGTTAAGGCAACTGGATCCCACATGACTGACTGCACTGTTTGAGTCCCAGACTCAGCAGCTTGAAAAACACACAAAGCATGTGTGTGCGTGCACAAAAACCTGAGAGGAGAATAAGCATGTGTGTGCGTGCACAAAAACCTGAGAGGAGAATGGAAGAGAAGGAACTGCAGCATCCCCCTTAAGCAGTGTGTTCTTTTTTTTTTCTTTTTTTGGAGAGGTTTTTGCTATAGGGCGCGTGTGCTCGCCAGACAGACAGAGAGACAGAGAGACAGAAAGCGAGAAATCACCCCCCAGGGGGGATGGTCACACCACAATCCCTTCTCCTCCATTCTCCTCTTGGGATCTTGGGCACGCACACACACACGCCCGGCGTGAGTTTTCAGCCACCGGGTCCGGGACGCGAACCACGGTTGACTACGTGGGAGTCCAGCGACATAGCCGGTACGCTAACTGCTGGTTCCCAAGCAGTGTGTTCTTACTCCTCACCCCTCCACTCCCCCCATCCCCATCTCCATCTGCCTCCATGGAGCACAGGGGTCCTATACTCAGGGCTATCGTAGAAGAAACTCATCCAGTTAAGCCCAATGCTGGCTGGCTAATCTCACTTCAGCCAGCCCACTCTCCCTTTTTGCGAGTGTACTTTGTTTTGCTTAGCTAAATAAAGTTTCTATATTACCTTATTATCTGCTGGTATCTGCTTTCAAATCTTTGTTGGCAGACACCAAGAACCAAGGATCCTATTCACCCTATAACAAGTAGAGTTCTTTAGAGTGAAGGAACAGTTCTGTACCCTGTTTCTGATAGTGGTTACATGAATCTACATGTGTGTTCAAATTCATAGAACCCCAAAAATGAATTCTATTGTTTGATACTTTTTTAAATAATTATTTATTCATTCATTTATTTTAATTTGACCAGAAAGAGATACACGGAGAGAGAGAGGGAAAGTGAGAAAGCAAGCCACCAGGTCCAGTACTCGAACCACGGTCGGCCATGTGGTAGAGTCCAGCACCTTAACCACCACGTCACCTGGTGGTCCCATTGTTTGATACTTTTTTTAAGTAAATTTTTAAAATTTTGCCAGGGGATAGCCAGTGGTGTGGTGATTCAGGTGGCTGGATTCCACATGGCTGACTATACAGTTTGAGTCCCAGACCTGGAAGCTTGAAAAAACACACTAAGTATGTGTGCATGTGTGGTCAAAATCCAAAAAGGAGTATGAAAGAGAAGGGATTGTGAGGTGGTCATCACTGTCCCCTGGAAAGGGAGCTTTCTCACTTTCTCTCTATCTCTGTCTCTCTCCAGCAAGTACACATACCCTATAGCAAAATTTAAGTAAATAATTTTGCCAATAAAGCAAGTGAGAATCTTGGTTTTCTGTAATACTGTTTTGACACAAGTGTACATATGCCAAAACACTAGTTTTGCTTGCTTTTGCTATGTATAAAGATAATCCTATGGCATGCCCTATTTTGTATCTGGCTTCCTTCCCATTGTCTCCATGAGTGCCTTAGTTCATTCCTTCTCATAGCTGTGTAGTATTTCATGAGGTTGGTATGGCACAATTTACTTTGGCATTTCCTGTTGATGTACAATTGAGTTGTTTCCAGTTTTTTGCTGTAACAAATAAAGTTACTGCATGAACATTCCTGTATCTCTCCTGGGTTTTCGTGCCTGGGCAAGAATGCTTATCAGAGACAGTTTATGATGGTAGAATAGTAAATCACACAATAACTAACCATCCAATAGGAGAATTGTAGCAAATAATAGCATATTATTCAAATCACCTCAGAACATGTGAGCCACTGCAGGATAAATTACACAGGCATTAACTAGATGGCTGTTGTGGTAGTATATGGGTCACAGTAACCAAAAGGCAGGAGCTAACTGAGCTCATCTCAGGATCTGAGGATAGAGGTGAGGACAAATAGGAAGGAGCTGAAGGTACCAGCAGCTGGCCACTCCAGAGCAGTACAGAGGCAACCTCCCCTGATGCCCAGGGCCCATGGTTCCTATCTTGGCCTCAGAGTGTCCACCTGCCTGACTGCCCCGAGCACTTCCAGGAAAATAGCTCCTGGCCATGCCTGAGGGGCCCACATTAGTCCTTTCTAACCACCTCTGATCTACTTCTACTCCTCTTGGGCCAAATTCAGTTTCTCATCCCTTCAACTCCCTCTGTTCATGAGCAGCTTCTGCATGCTAAAAGGGTAATTATGCCTACCGTGCAGGAGAGGAGACTGAGCCCACAGACAGCTATAGCTGGACCTCCAGCTGCACAGCAGCTCGATGGGCAGGTAGTGGGTGGGATATCCCTCACCCTACAGCTCATATGCCCTTCAAACGCATGGATAGTTTCTTTTTTTTTTTTTTTTTTTTTTTTTTTTTTTTTTTTTTTTTTTTTTTTTTTGGGTGTTT
>NW_006202232.1:37751-39350 GCF_000334495.1 Tupaia belangeri chinensis
GCATTCAGACCCTGGGAAGGGACTGGGAAGGCAGAGCCAACTGGCTGGGGGTCAGTAGCCTTTTCTTACACCCAGGCTCTGTTGGGACTGTCTCCAGTGCCTTCAGGATCCAGGTCTATGCACTGAAGACTAGCCACTCTATAGCCCAATCTGCCCTGGGGTTCAGGCTGCAGACCAGTACACCTTGTGGAAAAATCTCTAAAATGCCACATTTTGAGTAAGAAAAATATTAAAAATATGAGAACTGGGCCAGCCTGTTGTGTAGTGGTTAATGCAACTGGATTCCACATGGAAAGCTATGCGGTTTAAGTCCCTGACCCAGCAGCTTGAAAAACATACTGGGTACGTGTGTGTGCATGCCCAAAATCTCAAATGGAGAAAGAAATGGGGGAGAAAAGACTGTGGCAAGCCCATTTCCAGCTTTATCACTTCTCCCACCCCATCTCTCTCAGGCAAGTGCACGTACCCTCTGGCAAATTTTATTTTTTAAAAATATGAGAACCTCCTTTAACCACAGAAATAAACTTGTGGTAAGAAGAACAGAAGGGGAGAGACTTGGGCCCTTCAGGAGGAAGAAGCAGAATTGGCCCTAGGCTGCCCCCACCTGTCCACATGCAGAGAGAAAGGATCTGAGAGACACCCCAACCCAGATCTCACCCAACCAGAGGCCTGTGACTCTCTTCTCACTATCCACCCAAGAGTGAATGTTTAAGTCTCTGTACCTCCTGTCTTCTCTGAGGGTTTTCCCATCTTGGAAATGAGCTGCCCCCTTCTGGAGAAGGTGGATATCGTTGTAACATGGACAGTCCTTGACTGAGCAATGCCTGGTGACACCAAGAGCTCACCGTGGTATATGGTACCACAGCCAACCATAGGGCTAAGTGAGCCACTCATGATTCTTCTAACAGAAAGGAAAAGGTCACTCTAACTTATCACAGAAGCTCAAGTTAGGACCTGGCCTCACCCTGGACCATAGACATCCAGAATGGAAAGTGGATGGGTTGTAGGATATGGGCAGATGACAGCTGGGCTGAGAGCTGAGATCAGAGAGCAGGGACTACAATGAGATGAAGATCCTGGGCCTAGGAACAAGGATAAGGAGGGAAGGAAGATCAGGAGTCTTTTACAGGGGCTGATAAGAACACAGAAGTCTCTAAGGGCCTCTGTTTCCTTATCTACAAACAGGTGATAAGAGTAGAAGTTACACTCCCAGAATTGTGCAGAGAAAAGCATTATTCAGGCAAAATGACCGGTTAGTTTCTGGCACACAGTAAGTATGAAGTAAGTTCTCACCATATTGTCATTGCTATTTCTTTTTTTTTTTTAAGTTTTATTATTGGGCTGGCCCCATAAGTGTTAACATGCTATGCATTGGAAGTCAGAGCCCACATAGCTGACCATGGTTTGAGTCTCAGCCTCAGCAGCTAGAAAAACGTGTGTGTGTGTGTGTGTGTGTGTGTGTGTGTGTACGCACCCCAAATCCTGATGGGATGGAGAAATGGAGGGAAAAAAGATTGTGGCGGGGGGCACGGTGGTTAAAGGCACTGGACTCCCACATGGGCTGCCACGGTGTAAGTCCCAGACCTGGTGGCTTGCTTT